>NW_026943824.1:1793549-2001049 GCF_035594765.1 Anolis carolinensis
TCTTTTTGCTCCTCCGAGCGAAGCAGAAGGAGCGGATCGAGAGCGAGGCAGGAGAGGGATCCCTTTTCTCTCTCTCTCTCTCTCTCTCTCCGGAGGATCTCTCCCTTTGGGAGGGAGGAGAAGAGCCCCCGAGGGAGACTATGCTGCAGGGGGAGGAGAGCAGACCCCGGCCAAGGTGAGTGGAGGGCGCGGGCTGCCTTTGTGAATCCGGAGTGGCGCCGGATCGGGGCCCAAAGTGATCTCTCTGCGCTTCTTTCCACGCAGAAGGCACTCTTGGGGTGGCTTGTTTCCCTCTGGCACCGAAGGGATCCCTTCTGAGAGAGAAAAGGGTGCCTCAATCTCCGGATTCTCTTTGCGTATTAAGTCGCAAAGGGTCTGGGCTCCAAACCGGGGCAGTTGGACCCACTCGGGACGCCCCCAGGGCCCAGGCCAAAAAACTCAAGACTCCAGACCAAACCAGACCAAACCTTTCCAGTATTTTCTGTTCGTCATGGGAGTTCACTGTGCCAAGTTTGGTTCAGTTCCAATGTTGGTGGAGTTCAGAATGCTCCTTGATTGAAGGCGAACTATACATCCCAGCAACCACAACTCCCAAATGGCAAAATCAATCCCCCTGTGAACCCCACCAGTATTTAAATTTGGGTGTAACGTGTATTTGTGCCAAATGTGGTTCAATGAACGCAAATACATCCTACGTATCAGATATTACGATTTGTAACAGGAGCAAAATTAGCCAAACTTGGGCCCTCCCTCCAGGTGTTTTGGACTCCAACTCCCACACTTCCTAACAGCCAGTAAATTAGCTGGGATTTTATGGGAGTTGGAGGGCTGAAGTTTGCCCATGCTTATAATAGATAGATAGGGAGATAGAGAGAGAGACAGATGGACAGATGACAGATAGACATGAAAGATAGATAGATAAATAATGATAGACATGATAGTTAGATTGAGATAGATAGATAGATAGATAGATAGATAGATGGAGAGATGATAGACATGATAGACAGACAGACAGACAGACAGATGATAGATAGACCTTGATAGATAGATAGATAGATAATGATAGATATGATAATTAGATTGAGATAGATAGATAGATAGACAGAGAGATGATAGACCATAATAGATAGATAGATAGATAATGATAGATATGATAGTTAGATTGAGATAGATAGATAGATAGATAGATGATTGACATGATAGATAGTTAGATAGATAGATAGACAGACAGACAGATGATAGATAGACCATAATAGATAGATAGATAATGATAGATATGATAGATTGAGATAGATAGATAGATAGATAGACAGACAGAGACATGATAGACATGATAGATAGATAGATAGATAGATAGATAGATAGATAGATAGACAGACAGACAGGTGATAAATAGACCATAATAGATAGATAATGATAGATATGATAGTTAGATTGAGATAGATAGCTAGATAGATAGATGGACAGAGAGATGATAGACATGATAGATAGATAGATAGACAGATAATAGCTAGACCATGATAGATAGATAGATAGACAGACAGACAGACAGACAGGTGATAAATAGACCATAATAGATAGATAACGATAGATATGATAGTTAGATTGAGATAGATAGCTAGATAGATAGATGGACAGAGAGATGATAGACATGATAGATAGATAGATAGATAGACAGATAATAGTTAGACCATGATAGATAGATAGATAGATAGATAGATAGATAGATAGACAGACAGGTGATAAATAGACCATAATAGATAGATAATGATAGATATGATAGTTAGATTGAGATAGATAGCTAGATAGATAGATGGACAGAGAGATGATAGACATGATAGATAGATAGATAGATAGATAGATAGATAGATAGATAGACAGATAATAGCTAGACCATGATAGATAGATAGATAGATAGATAGATAGATAGATAGATAGATAGACAGACAGAGGCTGGATGGCCACCTGTCGGGGGTGCTTTGAATGCGATTTCCTGCTTCTTGGCAGAATGGGGTTGGACTGGATGGCCCATGAGGTCGCTTCCAACTATTAGTCTACGATTCTACAGGGCCATAGCCAAAAAAAAAAAAATTGGGGTGGGGGGGGGGTGGAGTTGAAACTTTTTTTTTAACGAATCCTGAAGAGTAGTTCCATAATGCAAAATAATTTAGAAATCAGGCTCCATTGATAAACTTCAGTGGACAGTCAAGACAGATAAACTTCAGTGGACACTCGTGGCGAGTACCTATTTACCTACTCACATTTGAATTTTTCGAACTGCTAGGTTGGCAGAAGCTGCACCTAACAGCGGGAGCTCACCCTGCTCTCTGGATTTGAACCACTGACCTTTCGGTCAGCAAGTTCAGTAGCTCAGCAGTTTAATCTGCTGCACCACCGGAGGCTCCCTAGATAGATAGATACAGAGATAGACAGAAAGAGAGACAGAATTAGATAGATAGATAGATAGATAGATAGATAGATAGATAGATAGAGAGAACTCAATTGACAGACCCAGAACTCAATTGACAGATCCAGTCTTTTGAACTTGAACACACCCATTTGTATTTTAGAATGTTTGTATGAATGTTGATGTAAGTTAATAATTTTAATCTGATTTATAGTGTATTGTATAATTTTTATATGTGTGTTTATTGTAAGCCGCCCTGAGTCCCCTCTCGGGTGAGAAGGCCGGGATATAAATGTTGTAATAAATAAAATAGAGAGGCATGCAGGCAGATA
Source organism: Anolis carolinensis (assembly GCF_035594765.1). NCBI lineage: Eukaryota > Metazoa > Chordata > Lepidosauria > Squamata > Anolidae > Anolis > Anolis carolinensis. Next base: position 1,796,289 of record NW_026943824.1, read on the forward strand.
TTTCAAGAAAGCATTCTGGATGTCCAAATGCAGTTCAACCCACCACTATCCAAAGCCATCATCACTAAGGGCAACCAGACAAGTCTCCACTTGCTTAGTCTGTTTCTGTTGAATCGCTTTCCGTGTCCACACAGGGATCCGAATCCTGTTCTCCAAAACTATCATTCGGTCTCCAAACCCGCCTGCCGCCCTGGCTCTCGTTTTACTACCATCCAATTAGGACGGCCCTGCCCCATCGTCCTATGCTTTCCAATTATATATATTACGCTGGGTGGGAGAATCGTAAGGACACTGATGGTACAAAAGTCAAACTGGTCTTTGCAGCCGTCCCTAGACGTTCTGCTGCCCGAGGCACAAGAAGAGACACTTGGACTTCCACTCTTCCACCCAAATGGTCGGTGTTTGGTTGCTCTGCTCTCCGAACTCTGCGTGATCCGCTAATTGCGGCAGAGACATTATTGCTATAATGAAGCCATCATTAGGCAGCCCATGGAGACGCCTGGGCTTGGGAAAGAATGGCAAGGCAGGGAGATGCCATGCACCGGTTGTTTGCTTGGCTTTGCTGTCTTTTGGGCCGGAGGAAGGAGCCTTTCACATTCCCAAACACTGGCTGCTTTGCACCTTTGAGCAGCCAACTTTGTATTCCAGATATCAGTATGGCAAAATAATATCCACACCTTCCTGGATTCCTGGGGCATTTAAAGCACAAGGTGACCTGGTTTTTTTCCTCCAGCTTAATTTATCGGGCACGTGCATCTACACTTTGGAATTAATGCAGTTTGACACCACACCATGGCTCAATGCTATGGTTTTTGGTTTCCCCTGATGTTAAGTCCAGTCGTGTCTGACTCTGGGGTTGGTGCTCATCTCCAGTTCTAAGCTGAAGAGCCGGCGTTGTCCATAGACACCTCCAAAGACATGTGGCTGGCATGACTGCATGATTCTACCTTCCCGACAGTGCGGTACCTATTGATCTACTCACATTTGCATGTCCGTAGACACCTAGGCCATATGGCTGGCATGACTGCATAGAGCAATATTACTTTCCCGCCAGTGTGGTACCTATTGATCTACTCACATTTGCATGTCTGTAGACACCTAGGTCATGTGGCTGGCATGACTGCATGGAACAACATTACTTTCCCGCTGCTGCAGTACCTATTGATCTACTCACATTTGCATGTCTATAGACAGTAGCCTGGCATGATTTCATGGAGCAACATTACCTTCCCACCGGTGCAGTACCTATTAATCTACTCACATTTGCATGTCTGTAGACACCTAGGCCATATGGCTGGCATGACTGCATGGAGCAACATTACCTTCCCGCCGGTGTGGTACCTATTAATCTACTCACATTTGCATTTCCGTAGACACCTAGGCCATATGGCTGGCATGACTGCATGGAGCAACATTACCTTCCTGCCAGAGCGGTACCGATTGATCTACTCACATTTGCATTTCCGTAGACACCTAGGCCATGTGGCTGGCATGACTGCAGGGAGCAACATTACTTTCCCGCTGGTGCAGTACCTATTCATCTATTCACATTTGCATGTTCGTAGACACCTAGGCCATGTGGCTGGCATGACTGCATGGAGCAACATTACTTTCCCGCTGGTGCAGTACCTATTCATCTATTCACATTTGCATGTCCGTAGACACCTAGGCCATGTGGCTGGCATGACTGCAGGGAGCAACATTATCTTCCCACTGGAGCGGTACCTATTAATCTACTCACATTTGCATGTCCGTAGACACCTAGGCCATGTGGCTGGCATGACTGCATGGAGCAATATTACTTACCCGCTGGTGCGGTACCTATTGATCTACTCACATTTGCATGTCCGTAGACACCTAGGCCATATGGCTGGCGTGACTGCATGGAGCAACATTTCTTTCCCACCAGTGCGGTACCTATTGATCTACTCACATTTGCATGTCCGTAGACACCTAGGACATATGGCTGGCATGACTGCATGGAACAACATTACTTTCCCGCTGTTGCAGTACCTATTGATCTACTCACCTTTGCATGTTTTCGAACTGCTAGGTTGTCAGGATGCTATGGCATCCTGGGATTTATAGTTTCTAAGGCACCAGCACTGTTTGGCAGAGAAGTCTAAAGAAAAGAGGCTGGTAAACCAATGTTGTGTCTATACTGCAGAAATAACGCAGTTTGAACTGCTATGGTTCATTGTTTTGGACTCCCGGGAGCGGTAGTTTTCCAAAATATTTTGCCTTCTCTGCTCAAAAGTCCCAGGAGTCCAAAACAATGACCAAGCTACTGGTCCCAGGGCTTCGTAGTGTCCATGGCGGTTGAAACTGGTGAAAAACTGCATTCAGTCTACAATTCAGTCTTCTGATATTGAGACTGCCATGGCTGTTGGTGATTCCTCTTCGAATGTCCCTGTTGTTGCATGAACTCCTCGTTTAATGTGCTCGGTTGGCAGTTAAACAGGAGCCACTTGTGGAAATGAGCCCGAGACATTTCCACCAGAGCTCTCATTGCAGAAAGCGGCCGATGATTTCCATTTGTGCCACCACCCAACGCTCGAAATTGTGCCAGTCGGCAGGGAAGCTCATCAACGTCAATCCTGTTGCAGCGCAAGCCTTTCCGTACTATAATTTGCCCCGAATTTTCCAATTTTCCAACTGGGATGGCAACAGAGAGAGAGAGCAAAGAAGGCAAGGCCTGCGGTGGGTCATTTTGCATCTGAATTTCCAGCCGGTGTTGGGCGAAGATCAAGTACGAGGACGGCAGATTCAATGGGATATTCCTTGCTGGGCGAATGCGAATGCTTGAAAGCAAAGCGATGGTTCGGATTCACAAATTTTCCCCTTGCGCTCATTTCCTTTGCAGCTTTTGGAATGATAATCTCTTCCACATTGACCATATTGGAACGCCTGCACCGCCTTCCCTCCTTCCGCTCCTCCCTCTGGTTGCTTGAGAGTCACTCTTAAAAACAGACTTAACCAATACTTTACCCTATACTATACAATTCCATACACTCTGTATGGATTTGATAGTCATATTTTTTTATCATGTCAGCAGTGACTTGAGAAAATACTGCAAGTCGCTTCTGGTGTGAGAGAATTGGCCGTCTATAGAGACGTTACTTCTCTTCTTCCCCTTCTTCTTCCTATTCTTCTGCTTCCACCTGCTCCTCTTCTTCCTTTTCTTCTTCAACCTCATCTTCTTCCTCCTTTTCCCTTTTCCCCTTTTCTTCTTCCCCTTCTTTTCTTCCTCCTCCTCCTCCTCCTCTTTCCCTTCCTCTTCTTCATCCTTTTTTCTTCTTCTTTCTCTTCTTCCTCCTCTTCTTCTCCTTTCCCTTCCTCCTCCTCCTTCTCGTCTTCTTCCTTCTCTTCTTCCTCCTCCTCCTCTTCCCCTTCCTCTTCTTCTTTCCTTTCTTCTTCTTTCTCTTCTTCATCTTCTTCCCCTTCTTCCTCCTCCTCCTCCTCTTCCCCTTCTTCTTCCTCTTCTCCTTCCTCTTCTTCTTCCCTTTTCTCTTCTTCTTTCTCCTCCTCTTCTTCATCTTCTTCCTCTTCTTTCTCCTCTTCTTCCCCTTCTTTTTCCTCTTCCCCTTCTTCTTTTTAGGTTAGAAGGTGACCTTGTCCTTTGGAGCTTTTCCAAGGCCGAGGTAGGAAAGCTCTTCCTAAGAGCATTAGAGCCGGAGGGGGTCTCTCTCTCTCTCTCTCTCTCTCTCTCTCTCTCTCTCTCTCTCTCTCTCGCATGGTTCGCATCTCTTGCAATCCTGATCCAAAGCAGGCAGAACGCTTGGGGAAGGGACTTCTGCCCCTAGGATCCCCTGACTAGCATAACTTGGGATTTACAGATCCATTTGTACTATGTGTTTTGGGGGGGAATGGAAGGCATTTTCTTCATTTCCTAGGGTGGCCTTGAAACTCACATTCCCTATGATTTTCTTTTGGAAGCGCGAGCAAGCAAGCGCCACCTCCAGCATCCCGTTTGGTGCCAAAGGCTGAGAGGTGGGGCCAGCCGTTCTGGACGGTTTTATGAATCGGCGTACAGTATGCAATCCATCCGGGAGCTGCATGCGATTATTTTCCTCGGCTAGGAATGCTTTCCCTGGCCAAGCAGAATATTCTTGGCTTGGTTGGGAAAGAAAAGGCGATTCTCAACAACGTTCTCCCCGTTCTTTTTGGACCGATGCTAAGCATAACCCTCCAAGGCCGGACCCAGAAGAATACAGGCAGTGTGTTCATGGCAAGGGCAAAACCTGTTCATAATATAGGACTGAGTATGCTCACTGAATGGATGGCTTCACGAAGTCTGGCAAGTGGTTCTCGACCTTCCTAATGTATTCCCCTTAATACAGTTCCTCATGTTGTGGTGACCCCCCAACCATAAAATTATTTTATGGTTTTTCAGTCTAACAGCTGAGTTACCTGTGTGCCATTACATCAGTGTTTCTCAACCTTCCTTATGCCGCGACCCCTTAATACGGTTCCTCATGTTGTGGTGACCCCCCAACCATAAAATTATTTTATGGTTTTTCAGTCTAACAGCTGAGTTACCTGTGTGCCATTACGTCAGTGTTTCTCAACCTTCCTTATGCCGCGACCCCTTAATATGGTTCCTCATGTTGTGGTGACCCCCAACCATAAAATTATTTTATGGTTTTTCAGTCTAACAGCTGAGTTACCTGTGTGCCATTATGTCAGTGTTTCTCAACCTTCCTTATGCCGCGACCCCTTAATATGGTTCCTCATGTTGCGGTGACCCCCAACCATAAAATTATTTTATGGTTTTTCAGTCTAACAGCTGAGTTACCTGTGTGCCATTACGTCAGTGTTTCTCAACCTTCCTTATGCCGCGACCCCTTAATACGGTTCCTCATGTTGTGGTGACCCCCAACCACAAAATTATTTTCGTAGCAACTTCATAACTGTCATTTTTCTAGTGTTATGGATCATAATGATATGTATTTTCGGTCACTGGACCAAATTTAGCACCAATACCCAATACGCTCAAATGTGAATACTGCTAGGATAGGGAGGATTGATTGTGTCATTTAGGAGTTGTAGTGGCTGGGATTTATAGTTCACCTACAAACAAAGAGCATTCTGAACTCCACCAAGGATGGAATTGAACCAAACTTGGCACACCGGACTTCCATGACCAACAGAAAAAACTGGAAGGGTTTCCTGGGCATTGACCTTGAGTTTGGGAGTTGTAGTTCACCTACGTCCAGAGAGCACTGGGTGATGGGTCAGGACCAAACTCGGCACGAATTCTCAATATTCCCCAATGTGAACACTGGTTAAGCTTGAGGAAAATAGACCTTTTCATTTGGGAGTTGTAGTTGCTGGGATTTATAGTTCACCTACAAACAAAGAGCATTCTGAACTCCACTGATGATGGAACTGAACCAAACTTGGCACACCGGACTTCCATGCCCAACAGAAAAAAATGGAAGGGTTTGGTGGGCATTGACCTTGAGTTTGGGAGTTATAGTTCACCTATATTCTAGATAGCACTGTGGACTCCAAACAATGATGGTTCAGGATCAAACTTGGCACGAATTCTCAATATTCCCAAATGTGAACACTGGTAGAGTTTGAGGACAATAGACCTTTTCATTTGGGAGTTGTAGTTGCTGGGATTTATAGTTCACCTACAAACAAAGAGCATCCTGAACTCCACCAAGGATGGAAGTGAACCAAACTTGGCACACCGGACTTCCATGACCAACAGAAAAAACTGGAAGGGTTTGGTGTGCATTGACTTTGAGTTTGGGAGTTGTAGTTCACCTACATCCAGAGAGCACTGGGTGATGGGTCAGGACCAAACTCGGCACGAATTCTCAATATTCCCAAATGTGAACACTGGTCAAGTTTGAGGAAAATACACCTTTTCATTTGGGAGTTGTAGTTACTAGGATTTATAGTTCACCTACAATGAGAGAGCACTCTGAATTCCACCAATGATAGAACTGAACCAAACTTGACACACAGAACTCCCATGGCTCGACCACTGGAAATATCAGATTTCTTTTCTTTCCGAAGGCTTTCGGGTGTCCTTTTTGCGCCTCCGCAAAAACAGGCCCTAGTCTTGGGTGGGTCTCTTTATATAAAAATAGAAGCGGAGATTTGTGTGTGTGTATATATATATATATATAATTGTGTGTTGTTGCAAACTGTGCCTTTCTGCGGATTTCATTAACCTCCTGGTTGCGCCTAGAGACGTGACCTCTATTATGATAGCAAACGGTCCTTTCTTAATTTTGGAAACGTCCTTTATTTTCTGCTGCGGCAAAGGACAAAAAAAAAATGATTTTGTGCATTTATTAGAAGGGAAGTTTAGGGGAAACTTGGTTGCCCTTAAATGCCCTCTTGCCTGGCTCCAAAGCGGTGTGATGAAGTTACATTGTCCATAAAAGTCCTCCTTGGTGACAACATCAACCAACTCGAACAAATTTCCAGCAAGTGTGATATAACGAATGTCGTCCCAGTGCATCTACACTGCACAAGTGATGCAGTTTTGTCCTGCAAGTCATCATGTTGGACCAGGCTGATGGGTGTTGCAGTCTAAAAACATCTGCAGAACTTAAAGCCTTGCGACTTGAAGGTTGGGTTTCTGACCTGGAAGCTGCCAGGTTTGAATCCAACCTGGGGAGAGCGCGGATGAGCTCCCTCCGTCAGCTCCAGCTCCATGCGGGGACATGAGAGAAGCCTCCCACAAGGATGGTAAGAACATCAAAACATCCAGAGAGGAACAATATAATAATATTAATTATATATTATATTTTACATGTAATATTACTAATAATATTACAATATACTAGCTGTGCCCGGCCACGCGTTGCTGTGGCTAGGACTTAATTTTTCTTTTCTTTTTGTTGTATGAACGTAGAGGTGTGGATGAGAGGTTGTGCTGTCAATTTTCAAGGTTGTGGGGCGTTTCGTTTAGTTGTTTTGTCCGGTGCCGTGATTCCATTACCCTTTTATATATATAGATTGATACAGTACAATATAATAATTTATTACCAGTACTAGCTTTGCCCGGCCACACGTTGCTGTGGCTTATGGGAATCCTTTGTTGGCCAGGTGGAATAGCGGTGAATAGCCTTGCAGTCTCAAAGCCTGGCCGTTTTCTGGAGTAGCTGGAGCTTTTTGTTGTATGAACGTCGAGGCATGGATGAGGGGTTGTGCTGCCAAGTTTAGTGTTTCTGGGGTGTGTAGTTTTGTTATTTTGTCCTAGGCCGAAATTTTATTACCCTTTTATATATATAGACTAGCTGTGCCCGGCCACGCGTTGCTGTGGCGAAGTATAGTGGTATGGGAAATAAAGTATTGAGGAATTGGTGATAGTTAAGGTAAAGGGTCCCCTGGGCTGAGTGGGTTGCTAGGAGACCAAGTGAGCGGAGCTTAGCCTTCTAACTGGCAGCAATTGGATAAAAACAATTATTCCTCTCCCTCTAATTAGGACTTTATTTTTCTTTTCTTTTTGTTGTATCAACCTAGAGGCATGGATGAGGGGTTGTGCTGTCAATTTTCGAGGTTGTGGGGTGTTTACTTTTGTTGTTTTGTCCACTACCGTGATGCCATCACTCTTTTATATATATAGATTGTACTATGCTAATATAATATTGTATATAAATTTGATTTGTAAGCCACTCTGAGTCCCGGCATATAAATGTAGCAAATAAATAAATAATAAATAAATGGGAAATTACAGGGAAACAAAGGAAGCAATAATTGAGTGCACACAAGCGGTGATAGTCTTGGGATGGAAAGATAAATCAAAGTGGACAGTAAACAAATGGTATCAGTCTATGGTGGACCGAATGGAATTCGAAATTATGGATGTAACATTAAATGATTCAAAGGGTAATAAAAATAGAATGCAAGAAGTTGAAATAAAATGGAACCGGGTCAAGGATTATATTATGAATAAGTCTAGAGATCAGGCCATAAGAAATAGGATACAAATGTTATATAGTATGTAAATCTAGAAGGATTGTCTCAAACAGGATTAATATGTAACAGAAAATAATCCTCGTGGTGGTGGTGGGAATTGTAAATGTTATGTATGTCTTAAAATAATAAAAATATTTTAAAAAACCATCAAAACATCCGGACATCCCCTGGGCAACGTCTTTGCAGATGGACAATTCTCTCACACCAGAAGCGACTTGCAGTTTCTCAAGTCGCTCATGACACGGGGGAAGAAAACCTGCCATGGCTCAATGCTATGGAATAATGGGAGTTGTAGTTTGGTGACTCTCTTCCATAGTATTGCAATAAGGCAGTTAAAGTGGCATCAAGTTGCATCAATTCTATAGTGTGAATGCACCCTATAAGTAAGTGAGCAAATAACTTACCCAAAGCCCTTCCACACAGCCATATAACCCAGAACATCAAGGCAGATCATCCACAATATCTGCTTCGTACTGGGTTATCTGAGTCCACACTGCCATATAATCCAGTTAAATGTTGGTTTTTGTAATGAAATATGAATTTTTGGTTTACAGATGTTATGTTTAATTGTGTGTTTGTGTTTTAAAAGGGTAAGTATTACAGTTATTGCCTCTCAGCACTCAGAGGCTGGTTGCCATGGAGAAGTAGGCGGAGCCAACTGCCGTTTTGTTGAAAAAGTGCAGAGTTTTTTTTTTAAAAAAAGAGAGTCAGTCTGTGCTCTGATGAGGCACAGGGAAGATTGATCCTAGGTTGAGGGGATCAAGGAGACTCAATTGTTCATTTTGAGTCGGTTTAAAAATAAGTTTGGTGACTTATTTAATGTAGTCTGTGTCCTGGTAAGGAACAGAGAATCTGTGATCGTATATCACAGGGTGACTGCGGTTTAAAAGTAGCAGAGAAAGAAGTTCTAACTACTTTAAGTAAAAGAAGTGACACTTTAGGGAGTTTGACTCATCTCATTCTAGTATTGTAACTGTTAATAAAAATACCTCCAAGTGAGAAACAACATTGTAACCACTAAGCTTTGTGCCTGAATAAACTTGTTATTGTTTTTCCTACATCTAAGCCACTGTTGCATATATTATAAACCAAGTTATGCTACCATCTAAAGTGAATAAGAAGAAGAAAGAAAGAAAAAAGTAAAAGGTCTCCTCCCTGAGTCTTTGGTGGTTGCATCTTCACAAAGTGGTGGCAGTCGTTATCAGCTCATTACAAACTGGTGGCAGTCGTTATTAACTTCTTTGCAGTTTTGTACAGCTGTGTGGAAGGGGCCTGAGACAACATACATAGTTCAAGGAAGATATTGTGGATTATCTGCCTTGATATTCTGGGTTCTATGGCTGTGTGGAAGGGCCCTGAGTCTTCATTGCAAGAGCAATTCATCAGTGGAGCCAATCCTTCAAAGAAATGGTGAGATCATTTCCTTGGACATCTTCAACAAGAGAGTTGTTGAGAGATGACCAGGAGGCTTCCAGATGTGATAGAAACACCCTTCAGTATCTTTTGAGGGTTTGTGGGTCAGCTTGGAGCAAAATTTCAGGGCCAAAATGGGACCTAGGCTCCAAAATTGGTGTATTGTTTATGTCTCAACTGCTTGTTCTCTCTCCGCAGCCAGAACCCATGACGACTTCCAGCACTATGTTCTACCGGTCGCCCTCCTCGGTGATGTCTCCGCCGTCGAAGAACAAGTTCAAGCGGCAAAGCCGGATCTTCTCCCAGGTCTTGTACCGGACCCTGAGCTACAAGGACCGCAGCTCGGTGGCCTCGTACCCAACCGAGAGCAAGGACGACCCCTCGGAGCTCTCCACCCAGGTCTCGGCCCCCGGCGTGCTCAAGGTCTTTGGCTGCCACATATGTGTTGGTGCTCATTACAAGAGTGTTTTGGCAACGGGCAGCTCCAGCGCCCAGGAGCTGGTCAAAGAAGCCCTGGAGCGGTACGGCCTGGATAAGGTGGATGCCGGGCACTACGTCCTCTGCGACGTGATTGGGAAGTTTTCGGGGTCGGAGAAGCAATGGCAGATGGAAGGGCTGAGGGTCCTCCGGGACAACGAGAAGCCTCTTCTGATCCAGGATCTTTGGAAGCCTCGGGAAGGCTTCTCCAGGAGGTTTGAGCTCCGGAAGAGGTCCGAAGTGGACGAGCTGGCCGCCAAGGACAAGGACACCATCACCGCAGGTGAGAATGAGCTTTCCTTACATCATGCCGTGATGTGCCATCAGGGGTTCAAATTACGAGATTCAACAACAACAACTCTTTATTGATTAGTCAATTTCGACCGTATCAAAACATGCGAAACATACAAAACGTACACACTTACCCATACATACAGTAAAACCGTGTAAAACCATGTATAGATACAAAGCATTCCGGCCTACTAGCCTACCAACCCACTCCTAGGTAGTTGTGCAAATACAGAATAAAAAGATTTAAATTAAAATTAATTATTCCCTTAAGGCAGTGATGGCCAACCTATGACACGCGTGTCAGCACTGACACGCCTAGCCATGTTTGCTGACACGCTGCCGCATGCAGATTGACTGGATGACTATGTCTTTTGTGGCCAAATTTCGTGTGATTTGGTCCAGTGGTTTTGTTGTTTACTCCATGGGAATTACACACATTACACACACACACACACATATATAATTCTATTATTGTAGTATATTATTATATTATTCCTATTATATTATTATATTATTATTCATTATTAATGACTACATTGAAACTAGAATAGAAAAAAATCAGCGTGGAAACTGCAAAAGGTCCCATAGATTGTTGTACATGGAAATAATGGTAGTAAATAGTTTTTGATTTATTAAATACAGTTATATATTACAATAATACATTTTTGTTATTTAAACTATACATATTGTGAAATTATGGATTTTTTTCTCGAAGTGACACACCACCCAAGTCATGCTAGGTTTTTTGATGAATTTTGACACAACAAACGCAAAAGGTTGCCCATCATTATCTTAAGGTAAGGTTTAAGCGGGGGCAAGGTTAAGTAAAACTAGTGGCTTGTCCATAGTAAATTTTAAATTTGGATTTTGTTATTGGCATTAATATCACAGCTGTCTGCTTCCATCTTCTCACGGATGGCCAGCGCTTTTTGCGTATAAAGGGTCAGTTTTAAAATAGAGTTTTTATCTGAACCCTGTAGAAGGATGTGCAATTTCTCCTTATTCTCTAAATGAGTTCTCCAAAGATCAAATCCTGTTGTAATAGGGGCATGAAAATTACGAGATTCCACCTAAACGTTAGGAAGAACTTTATTTTAGAGTAGAATAGAATAACGTTGTCGTCATTGTAGGATGAAATTAAATGCTTTCCGCAGCACGAGCCACAAAACAACACACACATCCCAGCACCGCATAGCCCCCAATGCCACATCAATGCGAAGTCACGGGGTTCAATATAGTCACAGCTCTAGAATGACTGTTTGTCTGTTTGTCCTTGTCTTTGTCACCCTGTGCCGTCTGCCAGATGGCAAGAATTCAAAGATAGAGCTGCTTAACAGTAGAATGGACTGCATTGGAGGTTGGTGGACTGAAAGCATCTTTCAGACTTGTTGTATGTTGTGGATTCGTGTTTGGCACAGAGTCTGGCTAGATGACCTCAGTCCACTCAGGACTCTTCCGCACAGCCATATAACCCAGAATACAATCCACTGGTTTATCTGAATCTATATTTCCATACAATCCAGTTCAATGTGGTTTTTATACAGCTGTGTGTCCAAAGAAGACCATTCCCCTTGAACGAATGTTTGGTTTCCATCCAGGTGGAGATTTCTTATAATTTTTGGTACATGTAAACATATATTTCTTCCCTTGGCCTTTGACCATTTTGCAAGAAAAGCTCTTCTTGCTAAGGTCTGCTTCTCCCAGAATACATGCTCTCTCTCTCTCTCTGCTACTGCTTTCTAATTTCTTTTTTTGGAAACAGTGTCAGGAAACCAATTGACCCTGTCCGCTGCTTAAAAGAAAGAGAGAAACAAAGAAAGAAAGGCAGGTCAGAGTACAGTGAGTGATCCCAATTGCCAAGGATTTTTACGCACCAGCTTTCCTCGACATCAAAACTGGGACGCAGCCACAATATCTATGTGTCAGACGCACAGTTTATAAGGCAGGGATGAAGTTTCAGTTTTCCCTCCAGAAAATTCCAGGTTAAGATAAAGTTGGGAAAACTCTTGCTTTAAATGCATTCCTGCCAATTCTGTGAGCAATACTTATCCTGATTGAGATGCCATATCGAAATGCTGGTTTCCTCATTAATTTCCAAGTGTTGGGTCAAGTCAGTTCACGGTGGCATTCTGAACGACTGCTTTCCGTAAATATCCCCTGACTGTATTGGAGACTTTTTGCTGTATTTACTAGGAATGGCCAGGTTCCAATGTTGGAAGTATTTTTTCCTCCGTCCTTCCAACCCGTGATGGTGGAGAGCCCGTTTTCAAATAAACTCTGCTTCCCAGACCAGAATGGAAAATATCACCTGTTTTGTTTTATCTCTTTTTCCTCTCTGTTTGGGATTCCTCTCTCTTTCCTCTCGGGTCAGGAAGGCGAGGAGCAGATTTGCAGGAAACGGGTCTGAATCAACCTGTGTTTTGATTCCTCCGATTGCCCCGGCCAGATTCTCTGTCAGCAAGTTGAGATTTGTTTTCTGGAAAAAAATGGGAAAATTGTCTTGTCGAAGGCTTTCATAGCCAGATGCTGTGAGTTTCTCGGGCTTTATGGACGCGTTCCAGAAGCATTCTCACCACGGCAGCTTTTGAATTGATTTGAAAGCCTTCATCTTTAAATGCCTGTCTGTCTGGTTGTTAGGGATGGTGGGAGTTGAAGTCCAAAACAGCTGGAGGAAAGGCCCAAGTTTGCTCATGAATACATATTCACGCTTGATCCATCTCCGTATGAATGTGTTGTAAGACAATTGATCTCAAAAAGGAGTTCTGGCACAGGAGGCAATGAGAGAAAACCCAGTCTCGTGAGAGTACAAAAGCAAAGTTTATTTTCACATAGCTATGAGAAAGAAAAAAAAGAGACATTAACCCTTGTTTCATCTTTTGTGTAAGTATTTTCAATGTACAATATTTGCAAATGGCTGCCGCGAAGCGTGGTGTTGTAAACAAAGAATATATATCTTGGCTTATCTAAACTTGACCAATGACTGAGGGTCTTCCTCACCTCCACACTTCTTTGGCACAAGTGGTGTCTATGATCTCAAGCTGGCATTTGGTCTTGGAACTTTCTGGAGAAAGGTACCAGCTCAAGATAAAGGAAAGGGCACTGGTCCTTTGTTACTTTGGCTCATACAAAGAGCTTGTTGTCTATATAAAGCTAATATGATACAAGCAGAGGCAAAGCTATATATGCAAAAGTCTACTAATTTCTGGCCCATGGTCCCTTCAGTGTGAATGTGTATGTGTTTCTCTCTCTCTGTCTGTCTAGGTATGTATCTGTCTACTTTGCACTGACCTTTGCAGGCAACTAAACAGAGAAACTGCAATTGAAAGCAATGCAAAGTATTCCCAGTTTTGGTAGCCACTTTGGAGAATATCTTTCCCCAACACTGGCCCAAGAGGGGCTATTGAAACCCAGCCGTGGCTCCGTCTCCATCTGCAACCCTTCAGCCGCCAGAGTCTCGCCCATTATCCTAATTGTCTGGATGAGCGGCTTGCCTTCTCCTTCTGCCACTCTCTCCCCTCCGCCCAACGGGCCGGAGAAAGGATCCGATTAAGAAATTCACCTTTCCAAAGGCTGATTAGCCGCCCAGAGCCAAATCCCCTTGGGCTGTGTGTGCTTGCGTGCCCGCCAACCTCTTAGACCTTCTCCCTTTCCTGCTGCTGAGTAAAGCACCGCGTGGTTGATGTCTTGTCAAAAGGCTTTCATGGCCGGAATCACTGGGTTGCTGTGAGTCTTTCAGGCAACAACAGTCAGGCTACCTCTATGTAGATGACCTCACAGTTATGCTAATGCTTTTATGTTATCTTTGAGTCCCTTTTGGGGAAAATATGCAGGGTATTAATAAATAATAATAATAATAATAATAATAATAATAATAATAATAATAATATTTTTCATGTCAGGAGCAACTTGAGAAATAATAATATTCCCTGGGAGTTGCAGTCCAACCAAAGTAACATTTCCAAGTCTTGTTAAACTTCCAAGGGCACCCCAAATCGAATGTCATTGATGCATCGCATGAACGGCTCGCTTGCGGAGCTGGAGTGATTATTCATGCAAGAAACAGCTGTCAGCTGGACAGATGTGTGCTTTGTGGTCACAACGTCCCAGCGGCCACCAGTATGAAGCCAGCTCCGCGTTGAAAAGGGCCGGGCAGTAGTCCTTGTAGAGTCCAGTTTGTCATTGTATAAGGCTTTCCTATGTTGGTTTAAACCGCTGAGCTGCTGAACTTCCTGACCAAAAGATCGGCTGTTTGAATCCGGGGAGTGGTGTGGGCTCCCGGTGTTAGCCCCAGTTTCTGCCAACCTAGCAGTTCAAAAACATGCAAAAGTGAGTAGATCAATAGGTACCGCTCCGGCAGGAAGGTAGTGACACTCCATGCAGTCATGCTGGCCACATGACCTTGGAGGTGTCTACGGACAACGCCGTAGAAATGGAGATGAGCTTAGGTCCTGGAGATTGGCTTAGAAATGGAGATGAGCACCAACCTCCAGGGTTGGACACGACTGGACTTTACTTTAAATAATAGTAGTAGTAGTAGTAGTAATAATAATAATAATAATAATAATAATAATAATAATAATAATAATAATAATAATAATAATAATAAAGAAGGAGACAGAAGGCCTGATCCTTGCAGCCCAGGAGCAAGACATCAGAACAAAGGCAATTCAGGCCAAGATTGAAAAATCAGCTGATGACCCAAAATGCAGACTGTGCAAGGAAACCGACGAAACCATGGATCATATCCTCAGCTGCTGTAAGAAAATTGCACAGACAGACTACAAACAGAGGCACAACTATGTGGCCCGAATGATTCATTGGAATTTATGCCTCAAGTACCACCTCCCAGCAGCAAAGAACTGGTGGGATCACAAACCTGCAAAAGTATTGGAAAATGAGCACGCAAAGATACTATGGGACTTCCAAATGACAAAGTCCTGGAACAGAACACACCAGACATCACAGTTGTGGAAAGGAAAAAGGTTTGAATAATTGATGTCGCCATCCCAGGTGACAGTCGCATTGACGAAAAACAACAGGAAAAACTCAGCCGCTCTCAGGACCTCAAGATGGAACTTCAAAGACTCTGGCAGAAACCAGTGCAGGTGGTCCCGGTGGTGATGGGCACACTGGGTGCTGTGCCAAAAGATCTCAGCCGGCATTTGGAAACGATAGGCATTGACAAAATTACGATCTGCCAGCTGCAAAAGGCCACCCTACTGGGATCTGCACACATCATCCAAAAATACATCACACAGTCCTAGACACTTGGGAAGTGTTCGACTTGTGATTTTGTGATACGAAATCCAGCATGTCTATCTTGTTTGCTGTGTCATAATAAAATAATAATAATAATAATAATAATAATAATAATAATAATAATAATCTGAAAATACATCACACAGTCCTAGACGCTTGGGAAGTGTTCGACTTGTGATTTTGTGATACGAAATCCAGCATAGACATCTTGTTTGCTGTGACATACAATATAATAATAATAATTAATAATAATAATCCGAAAATACATCACATAGTCCTAGACACTTGGGAAGTGTTCGACTTGTGATTTTTGATACGAAATCCAGCATATCTATCTTGTTTGCTGTGTCATAATAAAATAATAATAATAATAATAATAATAATCTGAAAATACATCACACAGTCCTAGACGCTTGGGAAGTGTTCGACTTGTGATTTTTGATACGAAATCCAGCATATCTATCTTGTTTGCTGTGTCATAATAAAATAATAATAATAATAATAATAATAATAATAATAATAATAATCTGAAAATACATCACACAGTCCTAGACGCTTGGGAAGTGTTCGACTTGTGATTTTTGATACGAAATCCAGCATATCTATCTTGTTTGCTGTGACATAATAAAATAATAATAATAATAATAAATGCAATCAGGGGAAGTTGTCGTTTGGTGCGGCACTAGTACTCTTTGACTGCAAAGTTTCAGGGCCTTGTAAAACTACAACTCCATGATTCCATAGCCATGAGCCATGTTAACTCAAGTGGTATCAAACTGCATTAATTCTACAGTGGAGATGTACCACTTGAGCAAGAACATTTGCCTTTCAGGAAAAAAAACCCCACAATCTGTTCCTACGTTTTTGCCGTGTTGCAGCTACTTTGTCCTCCTTTTCGACAACCTCCTCCCCACCTGCGAGCCAAAATGGCTTTGTTTTCTCCCACGGGCGTGAAATGCCAGGCACTCTGCTCTGCGGAAATGTGTGAATGGGGTCCGTGGGCGGAAACAAGGTGTGTACGAGTGGAGCGTCGCAGGAGGGATTGTATTCCTGGCACATTCCTGCTGGGTTTCTAAGAATGGTTGCGTTCCCGGCTCTGAGAAATCATCGAGTAAGTGCATGGATGCGGGGCCAATTTGGAGACGGAGGCCGAACGCCAGGCAGTTAGTTGTCCTCAGGAGGGGTTAAATGGGAACGAAAGGCATTATTATTCTGTCATTGTGCGGCTTGTAATGGTGCTGCATTAGTCACATATTTAACAATATCGGCGTGTTTCGGCATCGGACAAAGACTATACAACACGGGCTATGGATGTCATTTCGTAGAATCCTAGAGTTGGAAGAGACCTGGTGGGACGCCTACGAGTCCAACTCCATTCTGCCCAGAAAATGCACAACAACCCAACTCAGTGCAGCCTAGAAGGGACCACATGAAGCTAATTTAGATGTATAGAGAAGGGTGAGAAGACGTGCTACATCTGTGCCAAAATGAAGAGGAATTGGCACCAGAGACTTTCCTCCTCAAAAAATGAGAGCTCTATATAGTTGAATTTTTGTTACATCCAGGAAAAGCCACAGTGTTTATCTTTCCATGGGGAGTTTTGGACTGAAAACTCCCCTCTGAAATGAAAAAAAAAAAAAAAAACCCCACACACACATGCACATGGTTGTGTGGTTTTGTTTTCGTTTTCTTTCTCCCCACTCAACTTGGGTTTTAACTCTGCAAAGTAAATACAGAAGCTTCCTTTCCTGCCGATAAGGAGAAGCCCAACGTTCGGGTTCGCTGTGGTCCGAGAGCGTGAGAATCGAAGGCCGAGACTCGATGTTTGTAACGGCCGCTCGAAACGTTTCCGTTTTCACCACAATGTGAAGCTTGATTTCACCAAGGAGATAGAACCAAAGTTTTGGTCCGTGTCCTGTGCAATCTTGAGTTTTTAGTGGCATAGGTAAAGCTAAAGATTATCTCCTTGACATTAAGTCCAGTCGTGTCCGACTCTGGCGGTTGGTGCTCATCTCCATTTCTAAGCCGAAGAGCCGGCGTTGTCCATAGGCACCTCCAAGGTCGTGTGGCCATAGGCATGACTGCATGGAGTGCCGTTACCTTCCCGCCGGAACGGTACCTATCGATCTACTCACACTCTGGGGGTTGGTGCTCATCTCCATTTCTAAGCCGAAGAGCCGGCGTTGTCCATAGGCACCTCCAAGGTCGTGTGGCCATAGGCATGACTGCATGGAGTGCCGTTACCTTCCCGCCGGAACGGTACCTATCGATCTACTCACACTCTGGGGGTTGGTGCTCATCTCCATTTCTAAGCCGAAGAGCCGGCGTTGTCCATAGGCACCTCCAAGGTCGTGTGGCCATAGGCATGACTGCATGGAGTGCCGTTACCTTCCCGCCGGAACGGTACCTATCGATCTACTCACACTCTGGGGGTTGGTGCTCATCTCCATTTCTAAGCCGAAGAGCCGGCGTTGTCCATAGGCACCTCCAAGGTCGTGTGGCCATAGGCATGACTGCATGGAGTGCCGTTACCTTCCCGCCGGAACGGTACCTATCGATCTACTCACACTCTGGGGGTTGGTGCTCATCTCCATTTCTAAGCCGAAGAGCCGGCGTTGTCCATAGGCACCTCCAAGGTCGTGTGGCCATAGGCATGACTGCATGGAGTGCCGTTACCTTCCCGCCGGAACGGTACCTATCGATCTACTCACACTCTGGGGGTTGGTGCTCATCTCCATTTCTAAGCCGAAGAGCCGGCGTTGTCCATAGGCACCTCCAAGGTCGTGTGGCCATAGGCATGACTGCATGGAGTGCCGTTACCTTCCCGCCGGAACGGTACCTATCGATCTACTCACACTCTGGGGGTTGGTGCTCATCTCCATTTCTAAGCCGAAGAGCCGGCGTTGTCCATAGGCACCTCCAAGGTCGTGTGGCCATAGGCATGACTGCATGGAGTGCCGTTACCTTCCCGCCGGAACGGTACCTATCGATCTACTCACACTCTGGGGGTTGGTGCTCATCTCCATTTCTAAGCCAAAGAGCCGGCGTTGTCCATAGACACCTCCAAGGTCGTGTAGCCAGCATGACTGCATGGAATGCTGTTATCTTCCTGTGATGCAAGCTGCAAAGGCACCTTGGCGTGGACTTTTTGCCTCGTCAACCCCCGAAGCCCATTTATCCATGGCACATTCCGCCTCCTCCTTCTAGGCCCCATTGCCGTCACTTGCCTGGAAAAACTTGGCACCATTCATGTAGAATCTGCTTCCCTCTTTCAGCTCAGCGCTTTTCCGCCTCGCTGCTTGGTGGTTGGTTCGAAGGGACTTTGATTCATGGAGCCGTCAAGTTGGAAGAGACCCCAAAGGCCACCCAGTCTCACCCAACTTCAGGAGGATGCGCAGGCATGAACCAAAAACTGGCCAAGTTTCCCCTTTCCGAACTCAACCCTAAAATAGTCTTAGTTGCATCCTACACTATGCAACGAATGCAGTTTGACACCACCTTAACTGTACTATGAACCCGTTTGGAGAGACATTAGCACTATTTGTCTGCAAAGACTAAAGATCCTGAGTTGCATGGTTCCAAAGCACTTAAGTGTGGTATTTGTTGGGAATCACCCTGGACTACTCAAGTCTAAATGTAGTTAGATAGATGATAGAGTTAGATTGAGGGAATCCTTTCCCTGTTTCCAAAGCATGCCTAGACAGGCTTTACTGTGCTTCACTCTATCCTGTTTACGTCACATCCCTTACGTTGAAGTTAGTAGAAATGTGAATCTCCAGGGACACTAACTTCTCATTGGTCAGAATAAACTGGACCATGAGGTTGGAACCATTTTGCTTCCTTCTTCTCCCTTTGTTCTTCTAGCTCACAAGCAGCATCTCGCCATCTCTCCTGGCAAGATGTAACTATTTAGATGTTTGTTATTTTTCCTTTCTTATTTTCTCCTTAGAAACCAGTCTAGAGTAGACTAGACAGCTCCCAAGCCTTTCTATCTACAATGGAGTTCTTTTTACCTGAATAAATATTTTTTGAACTTTTATTGAGACTCTGCAGTCCATTGCAATCCTAAATAGACAAAAGCTTTTCTTGCTCGCCCCGTGTAAGTAACTGTTGCATTTGAAAGCTTTTGCTTTTGCTACTCTGCTGATTTTTGGTGGAATCTCCCCCAGAGAGGGTTAAATTGAGTCTAACCGCTCAGAGATCACCACAACAGTATTAATAGTATAAGTGTAGATGCATTCCTTGTTTTGTTGGCAGTGCCCATGAAATAAATAGGGCAGCGGTTCTCGCACTGTGCTCCACGGAGCCCTTGGGGTTCTGCAAAGCACAGTCAGGGGCTCCATTGGAGCCATTCCTTTTATTTAATTTACAGCTCTGGAGGTGGTACTCAACTTTGGCTCTTGGGGAGGTGATCTTCTCCATCTCCAAACCGAGGAGCCTGCATTGTCATGTGGCTGGCAAGACTTCTTGGAGCGTCTCTTTGCCTTTTCCCGCCAAAGCAGTACCTATTGATCTACTTATATTTGCATGTTTTCGAACTGCTAGGTTGGCAGAAGCTGGGGCTAACAACGGGATTTCCAGATTCAAACTGCTAACCTTTCGGTCAGCAAGTTCAGCAGCTCAGTGGTTTGACTTTTGCACCGTGAAATTAATTTGTTCTATTTGACCGAAGAACGGCAAAGACAAGTATCCACTATTACAGTAATACAGAAATCATTAAACCTAAATTTAGTTCAATACATCAATATGAAAACAGATACAAAAGGCATTGTTAAACAATCAAACAAAGGATTGTTACATTCACAGTAGAAACTATATTTTTCTCTTGAAAGATGAATTTCCTCCTCTTCTCATAAACAATAAATGTTCTTTAGTTCTTTGATTGTTCCACATACACAAATTGAGTCCTCTTCTTATATATAATGACTAACTGTGCCCGGCCACGCGTTGCTGTGGCAAAGTGGTGGTGGTATTGGTTAAAAATTGTTGTGTAATTTTTATTTGACGTTATTTGTATTTTTTAAAATTAATTTTATTGTAAGTTATCTTTTTATTTATTATATTTTATTATTTTCTTGTATTATTTTTAGTTATTTTCTGTTATTATATTATTTTATTGTATTAATTTTTTAGTGTTTTAAATTATTTTTAGTGTTTTTTATTATTTTTGATTGGGTTGCTAGGAGACCAAGTTGGAGGAGCTTAGCCTTCTAACTGGCAGCAATTGGATAAAAACAATTATTCCTCTCCCTCTAATTAGGACTTTATTTTTCTTTTTTTGTTGTATCAACCTAGAGGCGTGGATGATGGGTTGTGTTGTCAATTTTCGAGGTTGTGGGGTGTTTAGTTTTGTTGTTTTGGCGGTCGCCAGGATTCCATCACTCTTTTATATATATAGATTGTTTTTGTTCCTTTATTATGGATAATAGACTGCAAAACCACAACTGGTTTCAACTCAAAAGAGTCTTCATCAGGTGGATTGTAGTCCTTTTTGCAGTTGTTTTTTTGAGTTTTTTAAATCTGGATCAGAAAGATCTAAGTTTTAAAGTTCTGTTTGTCTTTCTTTTTTCTTAATCCCGAGGCATGTAAACAGTTTGAGCGCATGAACCCTTCCCTCCCCTTCTCCAGTCACCTCTTCAAAATTTTCCCAGCATAAGATGGATAGGGAAAAAAAAAAATCCCACAAGAAAAGTATCTGAGAACTTGGAGACCGTTCCTCGCCAAATAAGGCAGGTTGCATCTAAACTGGACCCTTCTTGCAGCTGAGAGTTGTTTTTCCCTCCTGGTTCGTGCAAATTGCAGCTATTTCCCAAATGGAGAGCTGGCCTTTCTTGTTCCTCTCGTCTTCATTCTCTGCAGAGGAAGACAAATCCGAGGAGCAGATGGGAGTTTATCGCGCTCCGCTGGGAAGGCGTGAGTTCGGTTTTTCTTAATGTTGTATCTATATTTACATCGATACTTTAGAAAACAGACTATTCCTCAAGTGAGGTTGTTCTCCGCTACAAAAAACGGGAATCAAAGATATGAGAGCTTTGATTTTACAATGTGTAATTTGTCACTGTTTTTATTATTGCTGTGAGCCTCCCCGAGTCCCTTCGGGGAGATGGGGCGGGATATAAGAATAAATTTATTATTATTATTATTATTATTATTATTATTATTATTATTATTATTATTACCCATAGTTAGGTAGAATGGAGCAAGGTAGAAAGGGACTGCGGTGGTGCAGCAGGTTAAACCGCTGAGCTGCAGAACTGACTGGAAGGTCGGCGGTTTGAATCCGCAGGGTGGTGTGAGCTCCCATTGTTAGCCCCAGCTTCTGCCAACCTAGCAGTTCGAAAACATCATGAGTAAATGATGATGTTGACATGGCCTGATTTAAGGATGAAGCATGAGGATCTCGGACAAATGGAATTAATTATATATTTATATATATATGTTTTTAAGGTTTTTATAATGTATTTTAACAATGTTATTAATGGATCTATGTATTGGATCTGAGTATTGCTTTTATGATTGCATTTTTGGGCATTACATTTTGCCAATTTTTGTAAGCCGCCCTGAGTCCCCTCGGGTGAGAAGGGCGGGGTATAAATGTTGTAAACAAACAAATAAATAAATAAACAAACATGCCAATGTAAGTAGATCCTTACTTAATGTAAGTAGATCCGCAGGATGGGGTGAGCTCCCATTGTTAGCCCCACCTTCTGTCAACCTAGCAGTTCGAAAACATGCAAATGTAAGTAGATCCTATTGGTGGGAAAGTAACGGTGCTCCATGCAGTTATACCTACGGCCACATGACCTTCGAGGTGTCTACGGACAACGCCGGTTCTTCGGCTTAGAAATGGAGATGAGCACCACCCTGTAGAGTTGGACTCGAATGGATTTAATGTCAAGGGGATATCTTTACCTTTACCTTCCATTTCTACCTAACTTTCTCTCCACTGGCTGCTCAGTGAGCCTTTCCATTGCCTGCATGCATCCGCAGCACAGAAGGAAGATTTACGATGGAGAGGCATTCCACCTTGGGGAGCGAGGCAGCGGCGCTGGAGACCCAACCACTCACTTATGGGGCGCGGAGAGCTTTGGGGCTTCTGTGTCTCTGTTTGTGAGGTGCTTGGTCTCTGTCATGCACCTCCTTGGCAGCCTCCCTCTCTCTCCTTCATCCTTCCAAGAGATAGTCTGGCGGAGGTAATTATTTCTTGCCTCTGCAGCAAGCGAATGAGCGAGTGAGCGTTGTCGTCCTGGCTCACTGCAGTCTGCGAGTCCCGCCAGCCAGCCAGCCGGTGGGCGCATTGGCAGGTGCCCTTAGCCATTGCCTGGGACCTTCTGCAGACCCTCCGCTTGATGGTAAGCAAGGGCTTCATCCCATCCATCCTGGGGAGGCTGACATCTCTATTATTCTCTGAGCTGGCTTCCCATTTTGCGGTTGTACATCTTCTTTGGTCTCAGCTTGTGGGTGGGTCGGGGATTTCTTGGGGAAGGCTCCTTTTTTGTTCATTGAAAAGGTGGATTTGGAAAGGATTTGCAGAGGGATTTTTGCAAAAACGATTGTGGAAGGAAGGACAGAAGGCCATGTCGGCTTGATTCCAAATGTCAAGCGTGGGAGACAAACGCCATTGCACTGTATATATTTTTTTGCATTCGCGTGCCGGACTGAAATAGACTTCTCTTTTTCTCCATATCTTTGCATTGCATTGCGATGGTCGAACACGGAAGGTTTAATCAAGTTCCATACAACGAACTATTTTGTATTTGTGGAGCATCAGAGGTGGAGGATATCGCACATGTGAATTGTATAGGAAAGAGAGAGACCAATGCCTCGGGCCATACATTATCCCCAAAAACACTGAGACCCACATATTAAAATTTCATTTTTGTTGGCCAGCCAGAATCCTAAAATAACACACAAAACAGCCCTTTTCCTATTCAAAGCAACACAGCTGAGAATTGCATATTTGGAATCAACTGGGGTAAACGGTGGAGGTGATGCAGATATTTGACCTGAACAGGATCTTGTTAACAGCTTGTTTATTTTAACTTCTTTTTCACCGAGGCTTGTATGTTGTATGTATGTCTATGTGTTAAATGTTTTGATACGGCCAGTGGGCTAATAAATAAAATGTGATTTGCACTGCATACTTTGAACAGAGAGGAGGAGAGTGAAAGCACTGCCTGGATTTGATGGGCGTGGGTTAGTCTCCTCATGTCTTGCCGCTCTCCGGTTTAGCTTGTCTCTTTCCAAAGGTCTCTCTCATCTGTTTCCTAGGCTTTCGTCAAGTGCAAAAGTGGCTGTTGGGTGGTTGAGACCCAAAGGGGATAAACACCCACTGGAGTCTTGCATACGCTTCAAATTGACCTCAGGACAACTGCATTTCGGGAAGGTGGTGTCATGCAGAATGGTGCACGATTATATATATATATATGATGGAATCCTGGCGACCGCCAGAACAACAAAACTAAACACCCCCCAACCTCGAAAATTGACAGCACAACCTCTCATCCACGCCTCTAGGTTGATACAACAAAAAGAAAAATAAAGTCCTAATTAGAGGGAGAGGAATAAGACTAAGCTCTGCCCACTTGGTCTCATAGCAACCCACTCAGCCCAGGGGACAGGCAAAGTTAGGCCTCACTTAGGCCTCTTCCACACTGCCTATAAAATACAGACACCACCAGACAATGCCACAGCAACGCGTGGCCGGGCACAGCTTATATATATATATATATATATATATATATATATATATATATATCATGATTGAGAAGCCCACCATTGGAATCAGAGGTGGGATTAGATGGGGGAGAGTGGGCACAAAATGCCAGCCACAGACTTTATTTTATCTTGTATTGATTTCATAGAATCATAGGATCCTAGATCAATGATGGGCAACCTTTTGCGCTTGGTGTGTCAAAATTCACCAAAAAACCTAGCATGACTTGGGTGGTGTGTCACTTTGAGAGAAAAAAATCCCATAATTTCGCAATGTGTATAGTTTAAATAACCAAAATATATAATTGTAATATATCACTGTATTTAATAAATCAAAAACTATTTACTACTATTATTTCCATGTACAACAATCTATGGCACCTCTTGCAGTTTCCACGCTGATTTCTCTCTATTCTAGTTTCAATGTAGTCATGAGCAATGAATAATATAATAATAATATAATAGTAATAAAATGATAATATACTACAATAATAATAGAATAATAATAGAGTGATATATATGTATATGTAATGTGCATAATTCCCATGGAGTAAACAACAAAACCACTGGACCAAATCACACCAAATTTGGCCACAAAAGACATAGTCATCCAATCAATCTGCATGCGGCTGCGTGTCAGCAAAAATGGCTTGGCGTGTCAGTGCTGACACGCGTGTCATAGGCTAACCTAGATCCATCCAGTCCAACCCCATTCTGCCAAGAAGCAGGGAAATAACATTCAAAGGACCCCGACTGATGGCCATCCAGCCTCTGTTTCAAAGCCTCTAAAGTAGGAGCCTCTACCACAATCTGGCGCAGAGAGTTCCACTGCTGAACAGCTCTCACAGTCAGGAAGTTCTTCCTCATGTTCAGGTGGAATCTCCTTTCTTTCCTGTAGTTTGAAGCCATTGCTTCATTGCATCCTAGTCTCGAAGGCAGCAAAATCAAGCTTGCTCCTCCCTCTCTCTGTGTCAGCTCTTGAAAGCTATAGGACTCAATGCAGGCTCACACAGGCAGTTACATGGAAACGCTTTATTGAAGAACTTCTTTTCAAGTTGAAAACAAAGCTAGAACTAACGTATTCCTGCCAAACCCCGAGTATATCCACCTCTTACCTCCCCCACTTTCCATATCCACATGTATCTGTTAGGTAGTCCTTTCCCAGGCTTGAAAAACCAGAGCTGGCCATAAAACCCATCCCTGGCCAGATGGCCCTTATCATTTAGATTATCTCCCACTCCCATTGCTCTGATGGGATGTGGAGAGTTCAGCTGGGCTTCCACATCCTGACACTCTGGCTTCCTTCCCCTCACATCTTGATCCATAGCCCTCACCATGTCTCCTCTCAGCCCTCTCTTCCACAGGCTAAACATGCCCAGCTCTTTACGCCGCTCCTCATAGGGCTTGTTCTCTCAATCATTGGAGTTGCCCTCCTCTGGATACATTCTAGCTTGTCAACATCTCCCTGAATTTGTGGTGCCCAGAACTAGACACTGTATTCCAGTATTTGTAGCCCTAACAAAAACGCGATCTTGCTTTGATGCCTGCCATTCCGTCCTTTTCATTCACCCTCTCCAGGTATAAATGCCCAGGCCAGGAAGCTCCAGCGGAACCGCGCCAAAGGCACCATGACGCTGTTGACGGGATGCAAGGGCCACACCACGCCACCCACCCTTCGGCGCACGGTCAGCGAGACCAGCCTCAGCCAGGCCGGCATCATGCAGGAAGACGGGCAGGACGAGCAGCAGCAGCAGCAACTCAAGCGGCATTACTCCACGTTGCCGGAGACGTTGTGGTGCCTGGAGAGCAGCCGGGATGGGCCGCCCCTCCCCGCGGATGATCAGAATGGCAACAACATGCGGCACTCCTTGTATCAGTCGCCACACCTCCTGCTTTTGCAGGGCTACAGCCAGCAACACGTATGTCGAGTCCTTTGTTCCTCTTGGCCTCCCTTCTCTTTTCGAAGCGCCCTGCCTCCCACTCCATAGAAAGCAGTCATTTTTAATAAGGGTTTACTGCTCAAGACAATGTGACAGCCATTTTTAATAGAGCCCTACCATAAGTGGCGGCCATTTTTAATAAGGGTTTACTGCTCAAGACAATGTGACAGCCATTTTTAATAGAGCCTTACCATAAGTGGCGGCCATTTTTAATAGAGCCTTACCATAAGTGGCGGCCATTTTTAATAGAGCCCTACCATAAGTGGTGGCCATTTTTAATAAGGGTTTACTGCTCAAGAGAATGTGACAGCCATTTTTAATAGAGCCCTACCATAAGTGGTGGCCATTTTTAATAAGGGTTTACTGCTCAAGACAATGTGACAGCCATTTTTAATAGAGCCCTACCATAAGTGGCGGCCATTTTTAATAAGGGTTTACTGCTCAAGACAATGTGACAGCCATTTTTAATAGAGCCCTACCATAAGTGGTGGCCATTTTTAATAAGGGTTTACTGCTCAAGAGAATGTGACAGCCATTTTTAATAGAGCCTTACCATAAGTGGCGGCCATTTTTAATAGAGCCTTACCATAAGTGGCGGCCATTTTTAATAGAGCCCTACCATAAGTGGTGGCCATTTTTAATAAGGGTTTACTGCTCAAGAGAATGTGACAGCCATTTTTAATAGAGCCCTACCATAAGTGGTGGCCATTTTTAATAAGGGTTTACTGCTCAAGACAATGTGACAGCCATTTTTAATAGAGCCCTACCATAAGTGGCGGCCATTTTTAATAAGGGTTTACTGCTCAAGACAATGTGACAGCCATTTTTAATAGAGCCTTACCATAAGTGGCGGCCATTTTTAATAGAGCCTTACCATAAGTGGCGGCCATTTTTAATAGAGCCCTACCATAAGTGGTGGCCATTTTTAATAAGGGTTTACTGCTCAAGACAATGTGACAGCCATTTTTAATAGAGCCCTACCATAAGTGGCGGCCATTTTTAATAAGGGTTTACTGCTCAAGACAATGTGACAGCCATTTTTAATAGAGCCCTACCATAAGTGGTGGCCATTTTTAATAAGGGTTTACTGCTCAAGAGAATGTGACAGCCATTTTTAATAGAGCCCTACCATAAGTGGCGGCCATTTTTAATAAGGGTTTACTGCTCAAGAGAATGTGACAGCCATTTTTAATAGAGCCCTACCATAAGTGGTGGCCATTTTTAATAAGGGTTTACTGCTCAAGACAATGTGACAGCCATTTTTAATAGAGCCCTACCATAAGTGGCGGCCATTTTTAATAAGGGTTTACTGCTCAAGACAATGTGACAGCCATTTTTAATAGAGCCCTACCATAAGTGGTGGCCATTTTTAATAAGGGTTTACTGCTCAAGAGAATGTGACAGCCATTTTTAATAGAGCCCTACCATAAGTGGTGGCCATTTTTAATAAGGGTTTACTGCTCAAGACAATGTGACAGCCATTTTTAATAGAGCCCTACCATAAGTGGCGGCCATTTTTAATAAGGGTTTACTGCTCAAGACAATGTGACAGCCATTTTTAATAGAGCCCTACCATAAGTGGCGGCCATTTTTAATAAGGGTTTACTGCTCAAGACAATGTGACAGCCATTTTTAATAGAGCCCTACCATAAGTGGTGGCCATTTTTAATAAGGGTTTACTGCTCAAGACAATGTGACAGCCATTTTTAATAGAGCCCTACCATAAGTGGCGGCCATTTTTAATAAGGGTTTACTGCTCAAGACAATGTGACAGCCATTTTTAATAGAGCCCTACCATAAGTGGCGGCCATTTTTAATAAGGGTTTACTGCTCAAGACAATGTGACAGCCATTTTTAATAGAGCCCTACCATAAGTGGCGGCCATTTTTAATAAGGGTTTACTGCTCAAGACAATGTGACAGCCATTTTTAATAGAGCCCTACCATAAGTGGTGGCCATTTTTAATAAGGGTTTACTGCTCAAGAGAATGTGACAGCCATTTTTAATAGAGCCTTACCATAAGTGGTGGCCATTTTTAATAAGGGTTTACTGCTCAAGACAATGTGACAGCCATTTTTAATAGAGCCCTACCATAAGTGGCGGCCATTTTTAATAAGGGTTTACTGCTCAAGACAATGTGACAGCCATTTTTAATAGAGCCCTACCATAAGTGGCGGCCATTTTTAATAAGGGTTTACTGCTCAAGACAATGTGACAGCCATTTTTAATAGAGCCTTACCATAAGTGGCGGCCATTTTTAATAAGGGTTTACTGCTCAAGACAATGTGACAGCCATTTTTAATAGAGCCCTACCACAAGTGGCGGCCATTTTTAATAAGGGTTTACTGCTCAAGACAATGTGACAGCCATTTTTAATAGAGCCCTACCATAAGTGGCGGCCATTTTTAATAAGGGTTTACTGCTCAAGACAATGTGACAGCCATTTTTAATAGAGCCCTACCATAAGTGGCGGCCATTTTTAATAAGGGTTTACTGCTCAAGACAATGTGACAGCCATTTTTAATAGAGCCTTACCATAAGTGGCGGCCATTTTTAATAGAGCCTTACCATAAGTGGCGGCCATTTCTTTTTTGAAAAAAAAATCCTGTTTTTTATTTAAATTATTTCAGTACTTAAAACTTATACATTCCTTAACAAATTTGGAGTGTGGAAGGTGGGGAAGATCCTCAGCCATTGGTCAATTCTAGATAAGACAAGATATAAAATTCTTTGTTTGCGACGCACATGTTGTGATGGCCATTTGCATGGTACGGACCCACAAATGGGTACCTACGGCTATTTTGCCGTATCATCAGCTGTGATAATAAAAGGCTTGTTTCTTGGAATTCTCTCCTTTACTCCCCGTCCGGGCTAGTCTCCAAAACTGCTGCTGTTTTGGCAGCTCCAAACTTTAATTTCCCTGCATTTCTCTGGAAGAGGAGGTGGGAAGCAGCATGGCACCGTGGAGCCCTTGGCTATCACTTGTGGAATCCCAAAGGCTCCCCGGAGCACACTTTGAGAACTCTTGTAGATAGTACAAGATAGTAGATAGTAGATACACGTCTCCAAGCTCTGCTGGAGTTATTGACTAGCTGTGCCATCTCTAATGTCTTCTTGTTGTTTGTGATTGTGCGTAACCCTGCAGGACAGTTTGGTTTACATGCTGAACCGTGACCAGCACACCGTTGGCCAGAGAACGCAAGCCAGCAAACCGAGCATCAGCCTTTCCGCTCCGGACATCCTTCCCCTCCACTGCACCATCCGCCGGGTGAAAACGTCCGGCCGTTCCCGGCACCACCGCTCGGAAGAGAAGCTGGTCTTGGAGCCCATCCCCGGAGCCGGCGTCTCCATCAACTTCTCCGAGGTGGGCCGGACAGTCACGCTCCACCACGGAGACCTCATCTCGCTCGGCCTTTACTACTTGCTCCTCTACAAGGACCCCTTGAAGACCCAGCCGCTCCCGGCTCAGACTCTGATGCGCCTCCGAGCCGTGCGCCGGGCCTCCGAGCCGGAGCTGCCGTCCGGGTGCAAAATGTGCGGCAACCTCTTGAAAGACAAGGCGGGTCCTTCGTCCAAGAAGCACGGGGCACCACACCCGCCGGCCCCGTCGGGACGGAGAGGCGGGCGGAGGAAGCTGCAGCTGGAGTTCAACAAGGCCAACGAAGACGTGCTCCTGAAGCGGATCGTCAGCCTC
Organism: Anolis carolinensis; assembly: GCF_035594765.1. NCBI lineage: Eukaryota > Metazoa > Chordata > Lepidosauria > Squamata > Anolidae > Anolis > Anolis carolinensis. The sequence goes on from NW_026943824.1 coordinate 1,826,022, forward strand.
ATTGAGCCCACGGGAGACGACCACAAGCTCACGCCGGCCTTTCTCCTCTGCCTTTGCGTCCAGCACTCGGCCAACAACTTCAGGCCTGGAGAGTTCGGCCAGTTGCTTCTCAAGTCGGCCAAGATGATCCAGAGGACTGTTTGGGTCAGTAGCAATTTGGGAGATTTTCCATTGTGGAGGATTATTATAACTAACTCCTAGGAGCTGGGATTCTGTACAGAAAAGTACTGTAATACAGTAGAGTTTAACTTATCCAATGTAAACAGGCCAGCAGAACGTTGGATAAGCGAATATGTTGGATAACTCCTAGATTAAGGAAATGCCTATTAAACATCAAATTAGGTTATGATTTTACAAATTAAGCACCCAAACATCATGTTATACAACAAATTTGACAGAAAAGGTAGTTCAATACGCAGTAATGCTATGTAGTAATTACTGTATTTACGAATTTAGCACCAAAATATCACGATGTATTGAAAACTTTGACTGCAAAAATGCATTGGATAATCCAGAACGTTGGATAAGCGAATACATTGGATAATAAGGAGAGATTAAGGAAAAGCCTATTAAACATCAGATTAGGTTATGATTTTACAAATTAAGCACCAAAACGTCACGTTTTACAACAGAAAATTTGACAGAAATAGTAGTTTAATACGTAGTAATGCTATGTTGTAATTACTGTATTTACGAATTTAGCACCAAAATATCACGATATATTGAAAACATTGCGTTGGATAATCCAGAATGTTGGATAAGCGAGTGTTGGATAAGTGAGACTCTACTGTACTTGAATCTTACACTCACCTTTTTTGGCTGAATAACCTTGCCAAAATTGGGGTGCGTGTTAGAGTAGTGAATACGGTAATCTTAGTGCTGACCCTGGAAGCCACAGTGGCCGAATGGGTTAAAGCCTTTTGCTGGCTGAGCTGCTGACCTGAAGGTTGGGTTGCTGAAGGTTGTCAGTTCGGATCCATGAGACGGGGGTGAGCTTCTATCTGTCAGCTCTAGCTTGTGGGGACATGAGAGAATTCTCCCAGCGCAATGTCTCTGTAGACAGCCAGTTCTCTCACACCAGAAGCGACTTGCAGTATGTTCTCAAGTCTCTTCTGTCACGATTGAAAAAGTGCTGAGACAAAGCAAAAGGCAAAGCTGCTTCAGGAGTGTTTGGAGCTCCTATTTGAGGGATATCACATGTAATTAAATTGCCATGGCTCAGTTTTATGCAATGCTGGGATTTGTAGTTTGGTGTAGTTTGGTGAGGTTTTTTCAAAACGAATGGTTGCCACGCTGAAAGACAAATGAACAATACAGAGTCATGTTTTTTTTTTTTGGCAAACTAAGGCCATATTTCTTCTCAAAAGCACAGCACCAATCTGTTTCACTCTGAAATCCGCATTTTCGGTTGCATGTTTTTCTACTACAGTGTGCATTTTTGACAAAATGCTGCACTGCAGAGCGCTGCTGCTCCGGATTCCAGATGCTTTGCTTCGATCCTTTTCTTTTCTCTTTCATTCCTCCCTGAAATAGTTAGCTATCTCTGGCCTCAACCCAATTGTTAGTCTGAATCGGAAAACTTTCTCCGGGCCAATGGGAAGTGGACATATCAACCTTGCAAAAAATCAATAATTGATTCAATGGTTCTGCTTCAAAGCAAGCGAATTCTCTCCAGAAAAAAAATGGTGATAGAGATGCTCAAATGATGCCAATCATTGGGCAGAAGTTGGCAAAGTGGATCCTTCAGTTGTATTTCTAGCTCCTGAAGATCTTTAGCAAAAATTAATAATTGCAAATATTTTAGTTTTTTTGTGGAAAATATATTTGCTCCAAAACAACCTCATACAGAAGGCATTTCAACTATGTGTTGCTGTGAGTTTTCCGTGCTGTCTGGTCATGTTCCAGAAGCACTCTCTCCTGACGTTTCGCCCACAACTATGGCAGGCATCCTCAGAGGTTGTGAGGTCTGTTGGAAACTAGGCAAGTGGGGTTTATATTCGTGTGGAATGATGTCCAGGGCGGGAGCAATGTTGTTAGCTGCCTCGAGCTGTGAAGAGAGGTGGGCAAGAAATAAAATTATTATTATTATTATTATTATTATTATTATTATTATTATTATTATTATTATTATTTTGTAAGGAATGCCATTTACGGTCTCGCTTATCCAACGTAAACGGGCCGGCAGAACATTGGATAAGCGAATATGTTGGATAATAAGGAGAGATTAATAAAAAGCCTATTAAACATGAAATTAGGTTATGATTTTACAAATTAAGCACCAAATCATGATATACAACAAATTTGACAGAAAAAGTAGTTCAATACACAGTAATGCTATGTAGTAATTACTGTATTTACGAATTTAGCACCAAAATACCACGATGTATTGAAAACATTGACTACAAAAATGTGTTGGATAATCCAGAACGTTGGATAAGCGAGTGTTGAATAAGTGAGACTCTACTGTAGTTGGGACATGATTATATGAAGGAACGATGTGGCAGAGCAAGGCAAACAAAATGAGCTGTGATCCTATAGATTTTTCTTTTTCTTGTGTCTCCGAAGCATGGATTCATTTCAGTTGGTTTTCTTTGTTTTGTCTCTTGATTCCAGGAGAAAACGAACGAGCTCGCAGAGAAGCAGTCCCAACAGTAAGTCTTCCATAGCTAGATGAATTTGAGAGCTAAAACAGGGACCTGAACCTTTTGGCAACGTTGTAAACAGCAAGTAAACCTCACTTAATTTAAGCCCAAGCCTGACCAAGAAGCCATGAGATCATGCCTCACACTCCTGGGTTTCAAGGATTTCTCACGGAGTTTTTCTAAATGCCTAATGAAGCTATCCTTCACTCCCTCCGTCCAGAGATCTAATCTGATATCAGGGGAAAACTCCCCATCAGCTGAAGGCCGATTCCCAAGAGAAATGAACCTTTCACTGGTTTCCTTTTCCTGTTTCTAAGGAACGAACCTTGACAAAACATCCTCTGTCTCATCACCAACTGCCTGCACTCTCTCCCCGATCACACACAGACTCCTCAGTTAGAAACCCATCATCCCCCTCATTCTCTGAGAAATCCCCAGCCTCTTGCCGAGCCCCAACAACAATATACTGTATTTCTTCCATTGTCAGATACCATCAATGGCAAGATGCGCCCTAATTTCAGTACTATCAACAACACAAACATGTAAAGATATGCCCGTCATTCTGAGACACACCCCGTTATTCAAAATCTTTATATAGGAATGGAAGAAGTATTACAGTATTACAAACAACAATAGCAACAGGGATAGCAGTAATCCATTACCGAGTCCTAAAAAGCTTACTCTCTGTATCTGTAAAGAAAAGGAGCCTGCGATTCTAAGGAGTGTCTTGTTCATTCCAAATGGCCAAAGGCATTATGCGCAATGCTTTTGGCCATTTGGCATCCTCTTTTCAGGATGTTCATTTTGCATCAAGCCCCGCTGCATCCCTCAATAATAGGTTGTGTTTGTGTTTGCTTTGCTTTTTTTCCCTCCTCTGTTTTCAGAGAAGCTACATGTAGGAATGTGTCCTTGGCGAAGGAACGCTCCGATGTCTTTGATTCATTTCTGGTCCAATTTCCCCGCATCCTCTTGTGTCTGAAATCTCACTGATGCATCTCTTCCTGTGCAGTCAGATTCCCCTATGTTACGTCTAAGCAAGGCCAGCTCTGGATAATACTAAGATGGGAGACCCAGCTACTTCCAGGCACTGTAGGCTCCAGGGCAGAGGAAAGAGCTGCCAGAACCATCTCTGAGTATTCCTTGCCTAAGAAAACCTTGTGGAATTCGTGGGGTGACTTGAGGGCACATAGACACAGCAAAACGAAAAAAAGAAAAGTATGGTATATAATTCAAAGCAAGTTTTGTTACAGTTATACACTTCTATTGCAATACAATCACTTATATATTATGATTTTAACATAACTCCGGTTGCTCCTGACACGAAAAAAAAATTTTTTTAAACATTAATCTATATATTCAAAACTGTATCGGTAAGTGAATGTAATTTGAAAACGTCTCGGGTCTGAATCGCGTTTAAATAAGCCTGGTGATTAACCGTAACTCCGTCTCTATCGTTTAAACAGTGAGTAATGGTACACTTATGTATAGTATCAATATACTCTGAATGACTGATTTTGAAGAATACTGTTACAAATCTTAAGAATATTATCTAGACAATAGAAGTTATACTCATTTTAATTTTCATTATTGCATTATATGTTGGATTATGGTTGTATGTGTATGAAATGTAAATCAAGTGTTTTTGCTGTTTTGCAAGAGTGTGTTTCAGCAATAAAACAGTTAACAGCAGGCTGGTTTGACTGACAGCCTGTTGTGACTGCTATGACCTATGGGGCATGGTTTCCGACTTTGGAGGTCGGGACTTCCTTCGGACTGAGGAATGTGTTTTCTTATCTCTGTGTGTGTTGAGCTGGTGCTTGCTGAGCGAAGAGGCAATAGAAGAATGCCAGCTCAGAGCGATGGCTTTTGCTGTGCTTTGTAAATATGTATTATAGATATTGAAATAAATGTTTGGACTTCAGACTACTGATGTCTTTGAGTCTGACATTGAACAGAGGAATTGGTGTGGCAGATGATTTCAGCCAATTCATCAGGGTGCTGGAGAAGATGATTGATGGAGTTTGAAGAAACCCACCCAGCTCGTACCCTGACACCTACACTGACATTATATATGTTTGGTTTGAGAGTTAAATAAATCCATTTGGATTAAACAGATATAAATAGGGTACATACACTGCACTATACGTTGTTTGTTTATATTGATACTGTACATAAGTGTACCTTTACTCACTGTTTAAACGATAGGGACGGAGTTACGGTCAATCACCAGGCTTATTTAAACCCGATTCAGACCTGAGACGTTTTCAAATTACATTCACTTACCGATACAGTTTTGAATATCTAGAGTGATGTTAAAATCATAATATATAAGTGATTGTATTGCAATAGAAGTGTATAACTGTAACATAACTTGCTTTGTATTATATACCATACTTTTCCTTTTTTCGTTTTACTGTGTATAATAGACATCTGTGCATATAGCGGCACATAGACACACCCAAGTCGTCATTTGCTAGCGTCTTAGAATGGAATAAATACTGATTTTATAGACTACTAGCCTGGGGACCCGGCAATGCCATCTAGGGCTGTGCTGGGATGCCTTTGTAACTCTGCCCTCCTCTCGTCAGCCAGGATCCAGCATCGCTGTCCCGTTTCACCATCACAGACCTTCTCCCAGACCTCCAGCACATCATCTTCTGGATGTCCAACTCCATCGAAATCCTCTACTTTGTCCAGCAGAAGTCCCCAGTTTACATCCAAAACATGGAGGAAGAGTTGGATATCAAAGGTAAGGTTGGTGATGACTTTCATCCTGGATCATGCCCAAAAATCCAATGCTGCAATGCAACCATGCTTGGAGAGCAACAACATCGTGCAGTAAAGCTGAGGCACAAGCAGAGCAAATGCATCGCTAGGATGGTATAACAGCATGGTGCAATAACTCTATAAGAAACATTGTTCCTTTGATTCCTGAAATCCAGGGATTTCTCCCTGTAATGAAGTATGAATTTTTGGTTTACAGATGTTATGTTTAATTGTGTGCTTGTGTTTTAAAAGGGTAAGTATTACAGTTATTGCATCTCAGCACTCAGAGGCTGGTTGCCATGGAGAAGTAGGCAGAGCCAACTGCCGTTTTGTTGAAGAAGTGCAGAGTTTAAAAAAGTGATTCAGTCTGTGCTCTGATGAGGCACAGGGAAGATTGATCCTAGGTTGAGGGGATCAAGGAGACTCAATTGTTCATTTTGAGTCAGTTTAAAAATAAGTTTGGTGACTTATTTAATGTAATCTGAGTCCTGGTAAGGAACAGAGAATCTGTGATCGTATATCACAGGGTGACTGCGGTTTAAAAGTAGCAGAGAAAGAAGTTCTAACTACTTTAAGTAAAAGAAGTGACACTTTAGAGTGTTTGACTCATCTTATTCTAGTATTGTAACTGTTAATAAAAATACCTCCAAGTGAGAACCAACATTGTAACCACTAAGCTCTGTGCCTGAATAAACTTGTTATTGTTCTTCCAACATCTAAGCTTCTGTCGCATATATTATAAACCATATGCTACCATCTAAAGTGAATAAGAAGAAGAAAGAAAAAAAGTAAAAGGTCTTCTCTCTGAGTCTTTGGTGGTTGCATCTTTATAAATTGGTGGCAGCTGTTATTAGATCTTTGCACTCCCCTGTCTTCTTTCTCCTTGTTTTAGGCTCCAAGGAGTCCCTCTTTTCCCTGACGATTACGGCCAGTGAGGAAGCCATGACTGTTCTTGAGGAAGTCATCATGTACACCTTTCAGCAGTGTGTCTATTATATATCCAAGGTACATCTTCCACATCATGGATGGTGATGGGCTCTTGTGTTGATGAAAGCATTTGCAAAAAAGTTGGCTTTGATTTCTGAATGAGAGATCTCAAATATCTCTGGTCTGATGCCCTACTCAGGTCTTGTAAACTGTAGCTTCCTAAATGAGTCAGTTCATCTTGACTATGTATAATACACAGACATATTTGAGCATATTGGTAACAGATGGTGATACTCCGGCAGCAGAGATTGTGATATTCCAGTGGCAGAGTTGACAATAGTCTGGTGGCAAAAATAGTGATATTTTGGTGACAGAGATGGTGATATTCTGGTGACAGAGATGGCGAAATTCTGACAGCAGAGTTGACAAGAGTCTGGTGGCAAAGATAGTGATGTTCTGGTGACAGAGATGGAGATATTCTGGTGACAGAGTTGACAAGAGTCTGGTGGCAAAGATAGTGATGTTCTGGTGACAGAGATGGCGATATTCTGACAGCAGATTTGACAATATTTTAGTAGTAGAGACAGCGACATTGTGGTAGTAGAGATGGTGATACTCTGATGGCAGAGATGGCAATATTCTGGTGGCAGAGATTATTATGTTCTGGTAGCAGAAAGGATGCCTTAGTGGCAGACATGACAATATTCTGGCGAAAGAGATGGTGATATTCTGATGGTAGTCATTATTATCTTCTGATGGCAGAGATGACAATATTCTGGCAGCAGAGTTGACAATATATTAGTAGTAGAGAAAGCAATATCTGGTGGTAGAGATGATAATATTCTGGTGACAGAGAGGATTGGTATTCTGTGGCAGAGACTATAGTATTCTGCACTTTATTGCAGAAGTGCTTGTGATGAGGAATCACTTCAATACATGCTGCCTGACTCCCTGCATGTAGCAAGCTAGTGCCTCAGGAACAAGGCCGTGCACTTTCTGTCCGCAGAGAACTGGAGAAGTTTGAGTGATATGGTCTTTGTTTGAAATGGCACATTCAAGGATACTTTGAATATTGCAGATAGGTTTGGAAGAGCAGCCACTTTTGTCTGTACACATAGAGGTGGATGGGGTTGAAGGCAACAAATGGGCGGTGTCGTCAGGCTGGAACGTGGTTGCACAGATGGCTGCACCATGCAAGAGAAAGAAAGCCATGCTCTGCAAGAAGGAGCCGCTGCTGCCGTTGCCGCTCTGCACAGTCTCCCGTTCTGCAGCAAAGGCAGCCGTGCGTGGCCCTGGCAACTGTCGCAGGAAGGAGGGAGAGAGGGAGGAAAATTCCTCGCAACCCACAGACTTCTCTCTCCCCCCCATCCTGGAATGTGGCAGACAAGCCACTGGGTTGTTGTTGCTCTTGCTTACACACAACAGTTGCCAAAGAGACCTAAGAAACGAGCACGAGAAACGCGATGCAGGTGAAACCGGAGGCGTTTTTGTTTACAGACAATTAGGGGTCACTTTGGGAGAAGGCTTTGCAGAATGTGCCGATGTTTTCCGGGCTGTTTTCAAAAGGAAGGGGTTTGTTGGGATGAGGAAAGACCAGGCGGCAAATGGTTTCCTTTCAAGCCTTGACTTGACCTTCATCTTTCTGATCCCATTCTGGAACCCCATTCACGTTAGTCTTTCCAAGCCTGGAACAAGGCATCATGAGGCTGGAGCATTTCCCTGCCTGGATAAGATGGACAAAGCTACTTCTGAAGACTTTACTGTTAATGTGGGATTTGTGTATTGATAGTGTTTAAATGCAATTTGCGTCTTGCCTGTATTGCTACTGATCGCATCATCCAGGATGTGCTATCGTCTGGAAAGAGTTAATTTCTAAGAAGCTGTGATGACCTTGATGTGTGGCTGGAACTAGGGAATATCCAGACACAAGTGTGTGTGCATACTGACTGTGTCAGTTCAGTTCTGAGTCGAGATCTGTCTGCCTAGAGTTCAAGTCCTGTGTTCATCTGTCATATGTTTGTGTTGATTCAGTAAAACTTTGTAAATAGTTTTACCAACATCTCTGAGTGTCTCTTCGTTCGGTGCTCCACTGATTCCATCCAACTACTGCTGCGCTGCTAATACTCTGACATTTACTTTGCTCCCAGTAGCCAAAATCCGGTGCCGGGAGACTTATCTCCTGTGTCTGACGAGTCAATAGAGTTATCACTCCAAGTGTGGTCGGATTGCTTCTTACCAAATATTATGTGAGATCTCCAGGTAGAGCCTTGTCAGCCTTGGGTCCCTGGCAGAACAGATTTCCGGCTGCTGTCTTAGGAAATATATATATTTATATCCCAAACAGAGCCTGCTGTGTGCCAGTGGAAAGAAAGAGTGTTTGTGTCTGAAGGGTGGAGACCTCTTTCCACCGGCAGAAAAGAGCTATAACGGTCGCAATGACTCTGCCTCTTGCCCAAAGCCTTTGGCCAGATCTGTGAAGGCGGAGGAGACTCAGGTTTGGGAAGCTGCCGGCTTTGTTTTCTCTCCTTTTGCTGCCTCCACTTCTCGTCTTTGTGGAAAGCTCCTTTCAGAATACAGTGAATGTACCCCAATTTGTTTCGATTCTGGACGTTGTCGTCTTTATTTATTTATTTACAGTATTTATGTTCCGCCCTTCTTTCTCACCCCGAAGGGGACTCAGGGCGGATTACAATGAACACATATATGGCAAACATTCAATGCCAACAGACAAACAACATACAGTATAGACGGACACAGAGGCATTTAACATTTTCCCAGCTTCATGATTCCGGCCACAGGGGGAGCTGTTGCTTCACTGTCCAGTAGTGGCTGTACTTCCTCATTCCTTTTTTCGTGTTTTGCTGGTAGTTTTATGGTGTTCGGAGCACTCTGGTGGAGAGCAACTAATTAAGAAATAAAGTGAAGTGAAGTGAAGAAGTGAAGTGTTGTAAATTAGTTAAATTAGCCTCCTGCATAAAGCGTCCCTAAATTTCCCTACTTGACAGATGCAACTGTCTTTCGGGGCTGCACAAGTCAACAGCAAGCCGGGCTATTTAATGGTCGGGGGCTTAACCCAACCCGGGCTTTGAACTCATGACCTCTCGGTCAGTAGTGATTTATTGCAGCTGGTTACTAGCCAGGTGCGCCACAGCCCGGCCCGGTCTTTGAAGACAAGCAACTCTCCCAAGGTGTTGTTGAAGGCTTTCACGGCCGGAACCACTGGGTTGTTGTGCATTTTCCAGGCTGTATGGCTATGTTCCAGAAGCATTCTCTCCTGACATTTCACCCACATCTATCATTGGTCTCCAATCGAGTGAGAAGAATAGACAAACACTTTCACAGTTCGAAACTTAAAATCTGCGCAAAACCAAGCAGGAGACACTATTTTCTATGCAGCTCAGCATTTTTCAATACAGAATACAGTAGAGTCTCACTTATCCAACATAAACGGGCCAGCAGAATGTTGGATAAGCGAATATGTTAGATAATAAGGAGGGATTAAGGAAAAGCCTATTAAACACTAAATTAGGTTATGATTTTACAAATTAAGCACCAAAACATCATGTTATACAACAAATTTGACAGAAAAAGTAGTTCAATACGCAGTAATGCTATGTAGTAATTACTGTATTTACGAATTTAGCACCAAAATATCATGATATATTGAAAACATTGACTACAAAAGTGCGTTGGATAATCCAGAACGTTGGATTAGCGAGTGTTGGATAAGTGAGACTCTACTGTATATTACATAGACGCACAGATTTGGAAGAGGCCCCAAGAGCCATCCAGTTCAACCTCCTTCTGCCGTACAGGAGGACACAATCAAAGCACTCCCTAGAGATGGCCATTTAGTTTTGGTCTACAAAGCTCTGGGCCCCCTGGTGGTGTAGCGGGTTAAACCACCAAGCTGCTGAACTGTCAGGTTCTCGTCTCCCAGTTGTGCTGTGGGTCAGTCTTCCACCAGAGAAAGCACCAAGACACACGCTGGTAGATTCCAATAGGTTTTATTGTACAGAATACCATAACTTTCTCTTTGGCCCATTTATATAGGGGCTCTCACATACCAGAGGGTAATTGAGGTTTTATGGCTGGCCCGTTTTATGGCTGGCATCTGTTCTTTGTCAGCCGACCGGAGGTGTCAAAGATTGGAGATCATGACATGAACTTTGTTAATGTGGGATTTGTGTATAGGTAGTGTTTAAATGAAATTTGTGTCTAGCATGTATTGCATCATCCAGGAAATGCTATAGTGTGTAAAGAGTTAATTTGGTAAGAAGCTGTATTGACCTTGGATATGTGGCTGGAGACAGAGAGGAGTGTCCAGACTACAAGTGTGTTTGTATAGAGCTGATTGCATCAGATGAGATCTGTTTCTGCCTGCTGAGAAGATCTGTGCTGTTTGTCTAGAGCGAAAGTCTTATGTCCATTGTCTGCAAGTCTGTTTTGTCTTGTCAAGTAAACTTTGTACATTACTCTGACAAACTTAAGGACCGAAAGGTTGACAGTTTGAATCTGGGGAGGAGGGTGAGCTCCTGCTGTTAGCCACAGCTTCTGCTGACCTAGCAGTTCAAATGTGAGTAGATCAATAGGCACTGCTCCGGCGGGAAAGTAACGGTGCTCCATGCAGCAATATGGTTTTCGGGGGGCTTTCTTGCATCGGGGTGGTGGTGGTGGTGGTGGTTATTATTCTAATAATTTTAACGCAATGGGGCACTTATGTGCTTGGAAATCATTGAGTGCTACGGCTTTCTCTTTCTGTTCTGTCTATTCTGCTCAGTCTCTGTACGTGTCCTTGCCGCCTTTGTTGGAATGCAACCCCTTCCAAAGCGAAGTCCAAGACGGCTGGCTGTCGTCTCCTCCGCTGCCCGAGGAAATCCGCAAAGTGGTTCTCATCTACCAGGCCACCTTGGACCTCCTGCGCCAGTACGAGGTGCACCTGGAGATTGCCTCCCAGATGTTTGCCTACCTGTTCTTCTTCTCCAACACCTTGCTCTTCAACCAGCTCATGGAGAAAGGTGAGTCCAAACCAGCCCAAGCCAGGCTTCCAGGGACTTGGAACTTGGACTATTGGTTTTGTGGATTTTGGGCGGTACCTGAAACCCTGAGCTTCCCAAGACTGAAGGTGGTAATTTGCTGAAATCCACATTCGTTTGGAACAGTATCTCCCAAACTTTGGTCTTCCAGGTGTTATGGACCTCAATTCCCAGCATCTCCTGTCCTTGGATTTATGAATGTTGGAGTCCAAAACACTTGCAAGGTTAATGTTTGGGAATCCCTGGTTTAGAAGAAGAAAGTGGGAGAATATCAGAGATGGTCTCCAAAAATGCAGGTTGAGCTTCTCTTATCCAAAGGCTCAGGAATGGAGCTGTCCCATATTTGGGATTTGTATTATTATTTCGGACTACTTCCATATACAGTAGAGTCTCACTTATTCAACATAAAGGGGCCGGCAGAATGTTGGATAAGCGAATATGTTGGATAATAAGGAGGGATTAAGGAAAAGCCTATTACACATCAAATTAGGTTATGATTTTACAAATTAAGCACCAAAACATCATGTTTAACAACGAATTTGACAGAAAAAGTAGTTCAATACGCAGAAATGCTATGTAGTAATTACTGTATTTACGAATTTAGCACCAAAATATCACGATGTATTGAAAACATTGACTACAAAAATGCATTTGATTATCCAGAACGTTGAATAAGTGAGTGTTGGATAAGTGAGACTCTACTGTATTTACGAATTTAGCACCAAAATATCACGATGTATTGAAAACATTGACTACAAAAATGCGTTGGATAATCCAGAACGTTGGATAAGCGAGCGTTGGATAAGTGAGACTCTACTGTACATAATGACTCGAGTCTAAGCCCAAAATAGTTTAGCGAGACACCAGCAGAAAAGGCTAAAGACCTTGTCAAACTACAGCGTCAAGGATCCCACAGCACTGAGCCACAAGTGGTGCCAAACTGGGTTAATTCTACAGTGCAGATGCACCAAAAGCCTTCTCAGTCCTCTTCCTCCAGCTCCATCCAGATGATGCTTTGAATCAGCAGATACTGAGCCACAATTGGGATAAAAACATTGCTCATTCATCCTTTCTAATGGCCTTATTGGGATGGCTCCAGGGACCAATTCGTCAAAATATCGTGGATTTATGGAGAGTATTAAAAGTCATGTTGGGCACCATGGGTGCATCCAGCTGGTTTGCTTTGTATCCTTTCTTTTTCAATTTCTTTTTCTACCTCGTTCTCTCTCCTCCAGGATCCTCCCTTGGCTGCTTCCATTGGTCCAAAGGCGTGAGAGTCAGGGCCACGTTGCGGCTTCTCTTGGAGTGGGCTCAGAGCGTTGGCTTTGGGCAACTGGCCGACCAGTTCTTTGGCAAGCTGTCCAGCGTGGCAAGCCTTTTGGCCATGCCCAACTCCCAGCTGGTGCAGGTGAGGCCTGGGCATTTGGTATGCACTAAAGTACACAGAAATCTATGAATACGTGTGAAGATTTATTTATTTATTATTTATTTCCAGTATTTATATTCCGCCCTTCTTTCTCACCCCGAAGGGGACTCAGGGCGGATTACAATGAACACATATATGGCAAACATTCAATGCCAACAGACAAACAACATACAGTAGACAGACTCAGAGGCATTTTTAACATTTTTCCAGCTTCACGATTCCGGCCACAGGGGGAGGTGTTGCTTCACCGTCCAGTAGTGGCTGTACTTCCTCATTCCTTTCCTCGTGTTTTGCTGGCAGTTTTATGGTGTTGTAAATTAGCCTCCCGCATAAAACGTCCCTACATTTCCCTAATTGACAGATGCATCTGTCTTTCGGGGCTGCATAGGTCAACAGCAAGCCGGGGCTATTAATGGTCGGAGGCTTAACCCGACCCGGGCTTCGAACTCATGACCTCTCGGTCAGGAGTGATTTATAGCAGCTGGTTACTAGCCAGCTGCGCCACAGCCCGGCTACAGTTGTCCTATTGCTAACTAATATCCAGAATAGAACATAGGTAACAAACTAATTATAATCATTACAGGCGCAAGAGTAATGCACAAATGAAGACTGTTTACAACATTACATCAAACATTATTTTCATGCTTGTATACTTTTCCAGAAACAGATAAATATATTCAGTGACTGAGTTCAACACTTCGAATTCCAGTATTGTCCAACATAGATAAAAAGTCTTAAGAATGCACAGTCAATGAAATAACCAACTGATAGTATCTTCTGTAAATAGTGGTTCACACTTTAGATAAATTCCGCATTGTCCCATGCAAGTTAATGTCCCGGAGATGCATATAAAGGAATGTAAAACATGAAGGAGTGAAGAACAACAAGGATTCCTGAGGATTACAAAATAATAATTAGTTTGTTACCTATGTTCTATTCTGGATATTAGTTAGCAATAGGACAACTGTATCTTCACACATTTGGTATGCACCCCAAAGCGGCTCACAATGAGGAATGAATTGGGAAATGCATGGATCTTGGAGCAAGGTGTTCAAACTACAGGAAAAGGGTGCTTTGTTGTGCATTTTCCGGGCTGTCTGGCCATGTTCCAGAAGCACTCTCTCCTGACATTTCGCCCACATCTATGGCAGGCATCCTCAGAGGTTGTGAGGTACTGGGAAAGAGATTCCTCCTAAACATTAGGAAGAACTTCCAGATAGTAAAGGCTATTGGAGAGTAGAATACGCTGCCTTGGAGTAGGATAATAATAATAATAATAATAATAATAATAATAATAATAATAATAATTATTATTATTATTATTATTATTTTATTATGACACAGCAAACAAGATAGATATGCTGGATTTCGTATCAAAAAATCACAAGTCGAACACTTCCCAAGTGTCTAGAAAATAATAATAATAATAATTATTATTATTATTACTGCAAAAGGCCACCCTACTGGGATCTGCAGCATCATCCAAAAATATATCACACAGTCCTAGACACTTGGGAGGTGTTTGACTTGTGATTTTGTGATACGAAATCCAGCATATCTATCTTGTTTGCTGTGTCATAATAAAATTAATAATAATAATAATAATAATAATAATAATAATAATAATAATAATAATAATAATACAGTAGAGTCCCACTTATCCAAGCTAAACAGGCCGGCAGAAGCTTGGATAAGCGAATATCTTGGATAATAAGGAGAGATTAAGGAAAAGCCTATTAAACATCAAATTAGGTTATGATTTTACAAATTAAGCACCAAAACATCATGTTATACAACACATTTGACAGAAAAAGTAGTTCAATACGCAGTAATGCTATGTAGTAATTAGTATTTACGAATTTAGCACCAAAGTATCACGATGTATTGAAAACATTGACTACACAAATGGCTTGGATAATCCAGAGGCTTGGATAAGCGAGGCTTGGATAAGTGAGACTCTACTGTATTAACATAATCTGGCTAGAAATGGAAGGGTCTTGTATAGCATATTTAGCATATAATTTTTTTTGTTTCCTTCTCTAGAGGTTTTTAAGCAGAGGCTTTATGGCCATCTGTCGGAAGGGTTTTAATTGGCACAAAGAGGTTGGACTGGATGCCCTTTTAAGTCTCTTCCAACCCTGATTCTATACCTCTAGGAGTCCACACTGTGGGCGAAACGTCAGGAGAAAATGCTTCTGGATCATGGCCGTTCAGTCCGGAAAATTCACAGTTAAAAGTGGAATTTGAAAAATAATTAAAGTTTGGTGTCATTTCCTCTTGCTTTGCTCAGATGACCTGGCCCATGCTGAGGTCCGAATTCCCAGCCTTGAGCCCTGCCCAACTGCATCACATCCTGACCCAGTACCAAGCCTCATCTGATGTCGGCTGCGTTCCTGTCTGGCAACCTGGAAAGGAAGATAGTCTCTCCGCCTTCAGGACAGGTAAGGCTCCGAAATTTCATGCTGACAGGTTATACCAGGCATGGGCAAACTTGGGCCCTCCAGGTGTTTTGGGCATCAGCTCCCACCATTCCTGGCCTCGGACCCTTTCCTTTTATTCCTCAACCGCTTAACCTCCCAACAAACGATTCCCCCAGGCAGGAAGCAGCCAGGCTTTGAAGCTGCATGGTCATTCAATGCTAATCAAGGTGACCAATTGCAACATTTCCCCTTGCCTCAAACAGACAAGAGTTTTTTCTCACACCCTGGAGATTCCATAGATACAGGAGAGTCTCACTTATCCAACATAAACGGGCCAGCTCTTGGTGAAATGGATAGTGATCATGGATAATTCCCTATGGGGCCGTTTGGGGAGTGCCATAATTAATAATATACTTTATTTATATTCCTTCGGAGGGAACACATATGAGGCAAACATTCAGTGCCTTTTACCTAACAACATACACAGACAGAGGTAAAAGTTTTTCCCTTGTTTTCCTCTCCAGCGTTTGGAGGCAATGCTCAACTTCCAAACATGGGGAGGTGATCTCGTTTCATTTTCCCATTCCTATTATCCGTAAATTATCCGATCTGTTGCCGGCATGTTTTGCATATCTTCCCACCAAGGCGGTACCTATTGATCTACTCGCATTGCGTACTTTCAAACTGCTAAGTTGGCAGCAAGCTGGGGCTGACAGTTGGGAGCTTACCCCGACTCGTGGCTTTGAACTGCCAACCCTGCGGTTGATTTTCCTGCAGCTTGCGGCTTAACCCGCAGTGTCGCTGATTCATGCAATTCAAAATGCAATGCTTTTGACATGAAATAAATAAATTCAAAATGCACCACTTCACTACTGGATGCATCGAGGCATGGTCAAGATGGCAAAGGTTATTAATGAAATAGAACAGGCTGGCCAAGAGAGGATGCAGTGGTTTGCTTTTGCCCAAACCTTCTGGGAAGGGCAAGACTTTGCTCCTTCTCCTCTACTAAACGAATTGAGTGAAATCTACTATGGTATGTTGAGCACAGTTTGCAAGAGTTTGAAGTCATAATCTGGGACTGACTTTCCAATCTTCCAGAAAAGCTTTTCAAGGCAAGTTCTTCTTTCAGATGACATCCTGGAGTCCTTTGACAACCACCCTCCCATCATGCTGCCCAGCGGAGGGTTCAAGGTGGACCTGGAGGTGGACAACCTGGACGACAATATTTACCGGCACCTCCTCTACATCCGCCACTTCCTGTGGAGCCTGCGCAGCAAAAGCCCCCACCCCAGGGACTCCCCAGAAGCAGAGGCACCAAAGGTAATATTGGGTTGCCCTTCATCAATCTCACCCGTCCTGAACCACACACATCCCACCCCCAATTGCTCTATGACCAAACTCCCAAATGACCAAACTCCCAACCTGTATATGTAAGGAAAGTGCTAGAATTTGGGGCGGAGGTGTAGGAGGCAATATCTAAGAATGCAAAGGCAAAAGCAAATAGTCAACTACTATCTGTGCCTGGCCACGCGTTGCTGTGGCATTGTCCGGTGGTGTTGGTGAGAAATTGTTCAGGTAGTGGTGGTATTCCTTCTACCATGCAGGAGGACACAATCCAAGCACTCCTGACAGATGGCCATCCAGCCTCTACATAATGATGATGATGATGATGATGATAGAAGCATAGAATCCAAAAGTTTGCAGAGACCCCTAAGGGCCATCCAGCCCAACCCTTTCTACTATGCAGCAGGACACAATCCAAGCATTCACAACACATGGACAACGTATAAATACTATACAATACCACACAGGGACATAGACCCCCTCTACCCTCACCACTTTCACAGAACACAAACAACCAAATGCATACTAAACATAAAGACAACCATACAACAGACATTCAATACCACCACTACCTCAACAAGTTGTCACCAACATCACCAGACAACGCCACAGCAGCACGTGGCCGGGCACAGCTAGTAAGATTATAAATGGGTAATATAGCTGTGTGGAAGGGCCTTGAGTCTACATTGCCATATAATCTAGTTAAAATCAGATAATCTGTATCTTATAGGCAGTGTGGAAGAGGCCTGAGGCCTAACTATGCCTGTCCCTTGGGCTGAATAGGTTGCTAGGAGACCAAGTGGGCGAAGCTTAGCCCTCTAACTGGCAGCAATTGGATAAAAACAATTATTCCTTTCCCTCTAATTAGGACTTTATTTTTCTTTTCTTTTTGCTGTATCAATCTAGAGCCGTGGATGATGGGTTGTGTTGTCAAATTTTGAGGTTGGGGGGCCTGTAGTTTTGTTGTTTCGTCCGGTGCCCTGATGCCATCACTCTTTTATATATATAGATATAGATTATTGAAAACGACTCTCCCTGCATGCAGTGGTTCAAGTGCTTGAGCTCAGTGAACCAACCGGATGCAGATGCAAACCCAGCCTGAAATGGAGAAGCAGTTATAAATAATTCAAAACCACTGCACGGTTTTTATACACTTGTTGCCGTCGCTTGAGCTCTTCTTGTATTGATATGTCCTTAGCAGGAAAGAATGATATTGTGCACCCTCCACTGTCCCATATAGTTTGGGGTGGGGAAATAGCTGGGATCCATAAAAAACCATTACCAGGAAAGTGGACTTGCTCGTCTGCTATACGGTAAGGTTTCCATCTATGTCCCTGTTCTGTCTTCCAGGATTCTCTTTAATTCCTCTCCCTGTTTTGGTTTTTTTGATGCCAACATATGGTAACTCTCTCTTATGGTGGGCACAAGTATGAAGTCAGTCCCAACTCTTGGTTTTTTGATACCAACATGAAGCCAGTCCCAACTCTGGGTTTTTTGATACCAACATGAAGCCAGTCCCAACTCTCATGCCAGGAAGAAAACCTCTCAAGAGATTTCCAAGCTCCCATCATCAGACTTGATCTCTCTCCTCTCGCCAGAGCTTTAAATAGGCACCCGCTGTTTCCAAACGCAGGCGCAAAATGTGCCCACTGTAGACACACCTTCAGAGGGTTTGGCACGCAGCAAAGTGGGCTCCAACTTGCTATATTCAAAACCCAAAAGCAGGAAGATGTTAGCTTTCCTTTCGCCTAATTTCGCTCTCCCTGGCATTGTCAAAAAGGCTCCCTGGCCCAAAGAGAAGATAAGGGATTAGTCCTGTCCTAATCCCTTCACCTCGCGGGCTGCAAAGGAGAGCTGCTGGCAATCTCCTTAGCGGGGGTTAAGATGGCAAGAGGAGGCCAGATCGGTCGGATGTGTTTCAGCACAAGGATGGGGAGCATTGGAGTGCAACTCCCAGCATCTCTTGCCATTGGCTACGGAGACTAGGAAGAGATTCGTAAGGGGGAAAATACATTTGTACACAGCAATCTCCTAGCAATGTTTATTATCCTGCTCACAACCCAAAGTTTGGGGTTTACAACACTAAAGGTAAAGGTTTCCCCTGACGTTAAGTCCAGTCGTGACTCTGGGGGTTGGTGCTCATCTCCATTTCTAAGCCGAAGAGCCGGCGTTGTCCGTAGACATCTCCAGGTCATGTGGCCGGCATGACTGCATGGAGCGCCGTTACAACACTAGATTCTGCCTAATTAGATGTTACACCATTGCACTGACATTGTGTAAACTAAACAGGCATACATGGGCTAGAGATGTTCATACATCTCATAGATTCCAATGCTCTCCTCCTAAAAACCTCATGATCATAATCAGAGGCCAAATCTGATTGTCTTCCAAAAGTAAAGTCTTAGTGATGGGTCCGTGACTGTAGAGTCCTATTCTGGATCTTCATGGTCTATCACAATGAGCATGTTGATTTCCAGATAGAAGGTGGCCCCAACAAGGGTTTTTTTGATGTGTTTTGGCACATTTCTCCCTTTCTCCCTCCATTTGTTCCTCTTCACAATCCACAGCACTCTTGGTCACACCTGCTCCAGTTCCAATGTTTGTGGGCCAGGGCTTCCCAGTCCTCAATGTTAATTTTTAAGGTTAGCTTTAAGCCTATCTTTCAGTCTCTTTTGCTGTCCGCCAACACACTGTTTTCTGTTCTTAAGCTGAGAGTAAAGTACTGTATATACTCGAGTATAAGCCTAGTTTTTCATCCCCTTTTTAGGGCCAAAAAAGCTCCCCTCGGCTTATACTCGAGTGAGGGTCCTGGCTGGCTTCTATTCAGGTCGGCTTATACTTGAGTATATAGGTATTCAGAGTTGGACGGTCTTATTTTATTAAAGTCTTATTATTAAATTAGTTTTATATAAATATTCAAAAACATTTAACCTACTGATGCCTCAAATAATGCAATTTTATTAATATCTATTTTATTTTTGAATTTGACCCCTAGCTACTGCATTTCCCACCCTCGTCTTATACTCAAGTCAATAAGTTTTCCCAGTTTTTGTGGTAAAATTAGGTGCCTCGGCTTATCTTCGGGTTGGCTTAAACTCAGTATATACGGTAACTGCTTTGGGAGACAGCGACTGGGCAAAACCTCCCCAGCCCAGCATTGCCATTTCCAAGTTGCTAGAGATCAGGGATCCAAGTAATGATGCAGCCAGCCTTCTCCATGTAGGAATAATGAGAATGTGACCCTTCTCTTTATGCCTTTCTTTAAAGACGGAAGCAATCAGCTGCCAAACCAGCCCCCAAGTGGACTCCAAAACGACAACCACCGGCTTGTCCGTGGTTCCAAGCTCCTTTGGTCGGGTCAACCGCAGGCGACCCGTCAGCTATGCAGAACCAAGGACGGAAGCTGTCCACAACGCCAACGGCTCCGCTCGGGATTACGATGCCTGCGAGATGCCACTTCCAGAGGCCTTACAGCAGCTCCGCTTGGAAGGGTCTCAAGGCAAGAACGGCGTCAAGTCCGTCACGGGGCCACCCGTCCCCTCGTGCTTGCTGACCCCGCCAAACACACCTCTCACCTTGGACTCCACAAGTCTCGAAGTTGCTCCAGAGACCAACCTGGGGAAAAGTGTGACGGACCCTCGAAGGAACGGCTTCAGTGGTTCCAAGACAACCACTTCTGAAGGTAAGAAGGGCCTTAATTGGAATGAGCACTGGGCTGGGCATTGAAAACTTTGAGTAAGATCTCAATAAGTTCAGCTTCTGGTGAGTGGATTGGCTAAGGTACCGAGGTTGGTGGTTCTTCTGGTTGGGCACGAAGGCACTGCCAAGAGGAACCGGAGAAAAAGTAGAGTGGTCATATGGCTCTACTCCACAAATCCAGACTTTGATTATCCCAAACTAAGAGTGTTTCCACATTATACAACCCTCACCATGTGAATTGACTGATACATTAAGAAGACGACATTAAGGGAAACCTATCATGAAGTGTTCATGCCAAGACTGTTCCTCTGAGGCTGAGAAAGTGTGACTTAACTAGTGGACTTCATGTCCCAGCACGTAATTTTAAAATCCTGGTCTTCAGAGTCATCGTCCAAAATTTGGAATTTGGAAAAGATGCATCTATGGGAACTATTTTCATTTTGGCTTAGTAGCAATATTAAAACAGGAGATGGGATGAAATCCACTGATGAAATTATTCATTTGTTTCCAGTGGGCGTCTGAATGCCAGGACATCCAGTAGCTTGGAGCTGTGCGTGGGTGGGCACCCATTTTGACACAACACTCTTATTTAAAATGGCCTAGAAGTTACTTGGGCAGTTTTCCCCTCCTCCAGCTTTTTTGCCTCATTGGGCGGACCCGCACTTTCCAGCCCTCGAATGGCCAGTCTGTGGAGATGCGTCCCCGGCCAAAGGAGTTGCTGACCAAAGCTCTTCAGGTTGCCAAGAATCTCTCCCGGCCTTCAAGGCTGCAGCTGCAAAATGTTCCCATTTTCTTCTCTTGCCATTTCTTGTGAGTCACTCGGCGGGAGCAGCTGGAGGAGAGGGTTTGCCAAGTTCCTTTGGAGAGACATGAATCCAGACTTCTCAGAGGAGAGCTTGGTGCTCGGTGGCACTTGATGCTTCTCCAAGTGTCCCTTTGATGCCTCCCCTCCGCATGGAGGAGCTTGGGAGGATATTTAATTGTCCTCTTTCCCTGATTTTTCATGTCCAGATTTTTAAGGAGCAAAAGTGGGAGGAAATCTATTGCTAGACTACAAGTCCCGGGATCCCAAACTTTGGGGAACTGAGGTCCAAAACACCCAGAAGACTACTGGCCAAAGGAATTATCCATTGTGTTGTTGAAGGCTTTCATGGCCAGAATCACTGGATTGCTGCGATCTTTCTTTCAGGAGAAAATGCTTCTGGAACATGGTCATACAGCCCAGAAAACTCACAGCAACCCAGAAGTACCTATCAATGGTTAGCACCATAGTGACATGTATATGTGTAAGTTGTACTATGCACGTTGAGACATAGCAGAATTATTATTATTATTATTTACAGCATTTATAATCCGCCCTTCTCACCCCGAAGGGGATTCAGGGCGGATCACATGACACATATAGGCAAACATTCAATGCCTTTTAACATAGAACAAAGACAAGACAAACATAGGCTCCGAGCGGGCCTCGAACTTATGACCTCCTGGTCAGAGTGATTCATTGCAGTTAATTGTAGCTGGCCTGCTCTCCCGCCTGCGCCACAGCCCGGGCCTAGAATGGACTGTATGAGGCTACAGCAAAATGCATTTTGATGTTGTGCCTTCCACAATGGCACCCAGTCATTGACGTGTGGTGGTGTTGCTATTTTGCTCGCCATATTGCATAGTGTCAGCATACTTCATGTCCCTATGTTTATATTTATGCTATGCAGGGGGAATATTGGATGGCAGCCATCAGGTGATGTAGTTATGCATATGTTATTGGGGAATTGAATTAAATAGTTATGTGCTACAACCTCTACAGAGTCCATCTTTGCTGGTCCACAAGTACTGCTAGAAGATGAAATGTCTGTACGGCTTACGAGCCTTTCTTTCTGGGTTTCTCCCAGGTTCTTCACCAACACCTTATGACTTCCCAACTCCGGCTTCTTCGAGTCGCAGCTCAGCCACAGACGACTTCTGCTACGTCTTTGTGGTGGAACTGGAAAAGGGACCCATCGGCTTGGGGATGGGGCTGATCGATGGTCTGGTAGGTGGTGGCCCCAGAAACAAGACTCGGTGGGCTAAGATCTTTTCCTGTAGACTTGTTGAGTTGCCATTATTTTGCCAGTTGGGAGAAGATGAAACTATAGCTTTTCCATTTTGGTGTAGGACATCATTCCCACCGCTTGGTTATGGGATAATGGAAATTGTAGTCTGGAAGATACCAGTAATACAATCATGCTCAGCCTGTGGGGAGCAAAAGCATACGATTACATTGGTGCTACCTACCTGTGGTCACCTGCCCTACCTGCATATTGAAATACAGCATTTATTCATTACCTTTTGTGTCCTCCATTCTTTCAACGTACACTCCCAGTTGCCGGTTTGCCTTTGGAGTGCATTGAAGACTAGTGGTGTATTGTGTTTATTCATCAACATAACAAGTGTAGATCAGGCAGGTAATTCTAGTCTAATGGAGTGGCGCCTCTTGCCCCAAAGCAGAAATACATGTTTGCATCTGCCCAAGGCTATTTATCGCTCGGCCCTTTGCTTTGATCACATTTTTTACTCTGCACAACAAACAACGCAGTGAGGGATGTTCGTCTTTCAGCCATCTCAAAGGAGAGACAAGTGCCAAAGAAATGTGATCTGGGTCCATGGAGCTCTTCGCCTTCTCCCTTTTCATAACAGATGAGCTCACCATCCAGGGTGAAGCTTCTCTCTGCAGAAGTAGTGGGAGAAATCCTGTTTGCTCAAACCTATCATCTGTTTAAGTAATTCAGAACCAGCTTGTATTGAATTCAGCCCATGTTCGCCTTCTCATTTCCTTGTGTTAAGATACAGCTGGGCAACTGTTGACCATTGAGTTTTTGGGTTCCACCTTCCATGATCAAATGGTGGCCTATCAGATGCCATTGGACTCTCATCCTCACCTTTGGCTATACAACTAGGGATGGTGGAAATCTTTTCTCTCCAGTGAGGTCTGGTGTTCTATCCGAGCGAGTGGGAACGATGGGAACTGAACTCCAGTACATCTGGGGAAACATGATGTTGGGAAAGATCACTATAAAAATGATAAGAGTTTTCCAATAAGGCTCTTGGGTTCAAATTATAAGATATCCCACTTAAACCTTAGGAAGAACAGTTTTTATTGTAAGTGCTGTATTGACAGCAGAACATATTGCCTCTCCGGGTGGCGAAATCTCCCTCTTTGGAGGCCAAGCAGGGATGGGATGGATACCAATCAGGAGTCATTCCATATTCCTGGCAGGGGATTCAATTAGATAGCTTTGCAGTCTCGTCCATGATTCAGCATAATTGCCATTTACAGCCGCCAACCCCTTAATCCTTGGCCCTAGCCATAGGCTAGGAGGCTAGTATGAATTGGGAGTCATTCCTTTTGGCCACAAACCCTGCACCAAAGTCCTCTGCAGACTCAGAAGTCCTCCTCCTCCCGCAAAGTCTCTTTGCGAGGCCTCCGTTCTGCTTCTCATTCTGCTCTTCTCTCTCGGCTTCTCTCCAGCACACCCCCCTGAACTCTCCCGGGATCTACATCCGGACTCTGATCCAGGACAGCCCTGCAGCCGCCGACGGCAGGCTCTCCATCGGGGACCGGATCCTGGCTGTCAATGGCACAAGCCTCATTGGTTCTGACTACCAGAGGTAGGAAAAAAGGGAATGGCTATGGATGGTGCATAACTGCAGAATCAAGCAGGGACATGTGTTGCAATTCAAGTGGCTCAGTCCGTTTTTGTGACTTCCTGCTCTGCCTTTGATGTCAGATGGCTTTCTTTTAACTCTCAGACTGTATATTTTTCATTCCTGTTGCTTGTCCTGAAACTGTTCTGATTTTTAGATTGGCATTTTCAGGGTCTTATCTACATAGGGGCCTCTGGCGACACAGTGTGTTAAAGCGCTAAGCTGCTGAACTTGCGGACTGAAAGGTCCCAGGTTCAAATCCCAGGAGCGGAATGAGCTCCCGCTGTTAGCCCCAGCTCCTGCCAACCTAGCAGTTCGAAAACATGCAAATGTGAGTAGATCAATAAGTACAGCTCCGGCGGGAAGGTAACGGCGCTCCATGCAGTCATGCTGGCCACATGACCTTGGAGATGTCTATGGACAATGCTGGCTCTTCAGCTTAGAAATTGAGATGAGCACCAACCCCCAGAGTCAGACATGACTGGACTTAACCTCAGGGGAAAACCTTTACCTTTTATCTACATTGTACAGGTTTGGAACCCCTTTTTCTGAAATGCTTGGGATCAGAAGTGTTTCAAATTTGGGAATACAGTAGAGTCTCACTTATCCAACATAAACGGGCCGGTAGAAGCTTGGATAAGCGAATATGTTGGATAATAAAGAGAGATTAAGGAAAAGCCTATTAAACATCAAATTAAGTTATGATTTTACAAATGAAGCACCAAAACATCATGTTTTGCAACAAATTTGACAGAAAAAGTAGTTCAATACACAGTAATGCTATGTAGTAATTACTGTATTTACAAATTTAGCACCAAAATATCACGATGTATTGAAAACATTGACTACAAAAATGCGTTGGATAATCCAGAACGTTGGATAAGCGAGTGTTGAATAAGTGAGACTCTACTGCATATACATAATTGGGATGTCTTGGAGGTGGGGCCCAAGTGTGAGCCCAAAAGTCACTGATGTTTCATGTACACCTTATGTACACGGAACCCTCGGTGGCACAATGGGTTAAACCCTTGTTCCAGCAGGATTGCTAATCGACAGGAGAGTGGGTGAGCTCCGTCGGTCAGCTCCAGCTCCCCATGCGGAGACATGAGAGAAGCCTCCCACAAGGATCAACATCTGGATGTCCCCTGGGCAACATCCTTGCAGACGGTCGATTCTCTCACACCAGAAACTACTTTTTCAAGTCGCTCCTGACACGAAAAAAAAATTATGCACGTCATTTTATCCAGTATTTTAAAATGATGTTGAAGCAAAGTTTATATACAGAGACTATTTGAAAGCAAGAGTCACAATTTTGGATGGTTTCGGATTTCTGAATGAAGGAGGCTCAACTTGCATGACAAAACTGTGTAAAAGAAAGAGAGAACTCAAAGTAGATAAAAATTTCTGGGCTCTTTCTCCCCCTTCCTCTTTTTCTCCAGTGCGGTAGACCTTATCCGATCCGGTGGAAAGAAGCTGCGGTTCCTGGTGGCCAAGTCTGACCTGGAGATAGCCAAGAAGATCAGCTTTGGATCTTCTCCGACTCCGTAGAAATCGCCCCACATTCACCGGCCATCCACGGACACTGCATCAAGGACAATGAAGGTGGCGGGTGGCACAGACAGATGACAGGCCTGGAACATCTGGATCCCGTCCAGGGTTTGGATGACAGACGGTTGTGTCCTGAGGTGAGAACATTCCCCAGAAGACGATGCAAACAAAGCCGTATTTAGGACAAATATCCTCTTCTAGCAGCCGTTCATGACCGCACAAGGTTTGAAAAATGCAGTATCTGACTCTTTCTTCCTCCAAGGAGTAAGTCACCGCAGTTACAGAGCAGTTACAGTAAGTCCGAGTGTCACTTATCTGACTCTGTGTTGATTCCTAGGACATTCCTCCAAATGGTGGGCTGTTCTTGTCTTGATTTCCTCGCAACATTAAAACTTGTCCCCAATTTGTTGGGAGCTCAGGAAGCTGTTAAAACATGTCACTACAAAGGGATGTTCCAGGTCGGTAAACTGGGAGGGAAAGGATTTAGCTCTTCTTCTGTTCCTGTATTTTCCTCTGATATTTTCATCTCAATTTAAAGGTCCTCTTTGGTTATACCTAGTTGGCTCCGTAGGGTGCAAAAAAATCATGGAAATCAGGCTGTTCTGTTTTGCATCCGACAGATCAGAATTGCATCCAGGCGACACAAAATTGAAGTTTTATGAACGACTCCCCTATTTCAAAATTCTGTCTAAACTGCTGCATAAAAGACGGATATTTTTTTTAGTACCAATAATAATAATAAACTTTATTTATACGGACTACCATATTTCTCAGAAAATAAGCCCTAGCATGATTTTGCAGGATGCTCATCACCTGAGTCCCTTCGGGTGAGAAGGGCAGGATAGAAATGATGATGGAAATAAATATAAGCCCTATCCCAAAAAGTGAGCCTCAGTTAAGTTTTTCAGCCAGATGGATGTGTTCGCAATTTATAATTGCAAACTATCTCAAGAATAATTGAAATGCCTATAGAAGACATGTTTTGCCAGACGATAAATGAAACCAGATATAGAGGTTGGACTGTATATATATATATATATATATATATATATATATCAAAAATACAACTCTGCGTTCTGGAAGATTAGCGGCTGTCTTGTGACAAGACTTGGGCTCTGTGGATTTCACAGAGGGCTTATCGCAAGGCGGACTGACCACATCCACCGCCCGAAGTGCCTGTCGCTGGTTCACAGGCAGGTGATGACACTAAACTATGCCCAGCCTCGGAAACCAAACATTCTTCCTCCCTCAAACATCAGATGGTTTGAATTGCTGAGGTCCGGGAGCCAAAAGAACGCTCAGTTCTTCCAGCTTGCTGCTGCCAACAGCAACAGCCTTAAGAGCACAACATCCGCTCGAGAGAGGCAACAGTGCCCCGGAGTGGCTTCTGGCTCTCACTGCAACCCAAGCATGTTGCAGATTCACTTTGCAAGGCCAGCATGGTATTGGCGTGAACGTTGGACCACAACTCTTGAGACCAGGACTTGAATCTCTACTTTGATATGGAAACCGACAGGATGAACTTTGCTTAAATCACACGTTATAGGGTCACCATGATTCAGAAATGACTTGGAAGATATGCAACAGCCTATTATCAGATGGGATTTACATACATTTGGGCTTGGTATTGCCACATTCCTCCCCAAGTGTTGATTTGATTTTTGCATAGCCAACTACGTATGACAAAAGATGGTCTTTGAGTTGACATGACCTGGTGCAATCTCCATTACATGATGTGGTATGCAATGGGGGAACAGATAGTTGTCCTACTAGCAGGGACACTTCTCAACAAAAATAACGTCCTATATGGTTTTCCAACCCCATCGTAACTCCTTCAGCTACTGGGCTGCTATGCCTATGCCAGTGTAGTTATGCCACCCATTACAGTTAACACACTTTGTGAAATGACTCCCTGTTCTCTAAAGTCTCTATGAAAACTATCAGGGTTTGGAAAAGCTACTTTTTGAGAGGCTGCAGCCTCCAGGATAGTCCTCCAGGTTTTGTTAGACCACCATTCCCATCACCCAAGCCTGATCTAACCCCTTTGTAAAAAACAAACAAAACAAAACAACTACCACGATCTTTCTCTTGTGGCAACTCTATGAAGGACTTCTGTATATAACCTGTTTCCAAGGATCGATTTTATGCACAAAGTCTCTGCTAAGGTCCCTTTCATTCATGGAAAGAGGATAGAAAATAATAATTTGTAAAAACCTGTTCCAATGACTTGCCCATGAATGGGAGAGGCTACCTTTTTTCTAAACAAATAACTGAGATCGACCAAAAACTGGCCAGTTTTCAACTTATTTCTTTTCGCAGAAATGAGCATTCTTTGGCTAGTTTTACTGAAGGGAATGGACTTGTTTGCCCTCAGGAATTTGGAGGACAAAAAGGCCTCCCAGTTGCTTGGTTTGTTAATATGGTGCATCTTTTTTTCTAAAAAAAAGTGTATATACTTATAATATTGCAGACTAATGTTATAAAGAGCAAGGCCAAGGGTATGCGGCATGCGTGTTCAGAATGCTACCCTCTGTGTTAAAGGACAAACTGGATACAATAAACTTAGCAGTTGGTGTGACAACAGGAATCTGTGTTGTGTCCGACCCTGAAGTTCTGAATGTTGTGTATTTTTTACAACTGCTTTGCAACTCCCACATGATCTTGCTAAGTTTTCCTTGGAATAAACCATAGTGGTTTCCAAACTTTTTCTCTTTAGAGATCCTTTTCTATATGGGCCAATTTCTTGAGAAACTGACATATACAGAGATCTGAAGAATTACTTTTTTGGAATGTAGTTCCTCAACCCCTCCATCCAGCATGTGGTCTTGGGGATTATGGGAGTTGTAATCCCCCCTCTCAAAGTAAGCTGAGTTCTTATCTCTGAACATATGGTACATTGTGGAGCGACATGAAAGCCTGGCCTACAGATATCTCTACTAATTGAAATTAACTGGTTCCAATTACATATTTCTACAGAGAAGGGAACATCTCCCAACTTTTGCCATTCTTTATCCTGAGGTATCATTGTGTTTATTTTGTCTGGTCATGAAAAGGAATGTGAGTCCAGACCCAACAAACAATGCTTTTCGCTGAACTGGGACACAACGCCCACATGGCAACAAAAGAAGCCTGTAAATTATATAATGAATTAAATGAATTATATTAATGAATTCAAGAACAACACACGCCTGGGACTCGCCAGGTATCCAGGAACTCAGCAAGGTCTGTCTCAGTCAAACCAAACAAATGGATAATCCAATCCGTTTGGGGAACGGAAATGGTTCACTTTCACCAAACTGACTTCTTTGCACCATTCACAACGTTGTCCTTCTCTACATCAATCCAGCTCATGTCAAAATGCTAAGAAATACCCACCAAAACCAAGAACCTTGAGCATAGAGGGTTGAAAGGCATAGGTTCCCCTGCTTCAGCCAGGAACGGAGCCAGCTCCTCTTCCTTCTCCTCCTTCCAAAAGCCGGCTGGTTGTCTTCATGGCAAGCGGCAAAGAGGTGTGTGTGTCCCGATGAAAGCGGGGGCTGGAGACCTCGGCCGATGGCGTCAGCACAAACTGAGCCACGCTGGGCATTTTCAGCAAGTTCATCAGCTCAGTGGCTCGGGTCAGGATGGCTTCAGCGTCGTCAGCGTTATAGGTGGCCACAACCGCCGGGCTTTGGACAAACGTCCGCAGCTTGGACAAGAAGAGGGAGACCCTGTGCGGAGATTCCAAAGAACATGAGTAAACAGTGAGTGTGCAACAATTTGGAGCAATGTCTCGGAATACACACAACCAAGACTGAGGTTCTTTCTGCAAGGCTTTGCAAAGCAGCCTGGGAACTGGCTTCAATTCCTGAATGAGCTTTCAGTGGGAAAGGTTTTGGTGAGCTTCATAAATTCCTACGATTTAGAAATGTAAATTAACAAATTGCCTTCTACGAGGTCAGTGATTCTCAAACTGCTCCACTGAGCCTACTACTATTACTATAGTGGCTGGATTACCATCTGCCTGGGGTGCTTTGGGCTACTCTTGCATGGCATAAGCGGGTTGGACTGGATGGCCTCTGGGGTTGCTTCTATTATATTAGTATTATTTGAAACACAACAAGACGAGTCCACAGCAGACACTCTGCTGGCTGTTGTAGTGGATCACACGTCAGACACTTCCCAAGTGTCTAGGGCTATTATTATTATTATTATTATTATTATTATTATTATTATTATTATTATTTATTTGAAACACAACGAGTCCACAACAGACACTTTGCTGGCTGTTGTATTGGAGACCACGTCGGACACTTTCGAAGTGTCTAGGACTGTGTAATGTATTATTATTATTATTATTATTATTATTATTTATTTGAAACATAACAAGAGGAGTCCACAGCAGACACTCTTCTGGCTGTTGTATTGGATCACACATCGGACACTTCCCAATTGTCTAGGATTATTATTATTGTTATTATTATTGTTATTATTATTTGAAACACAACAAGACATGTCTACAGCAGACACTGCTGGCTGTTGTATTGGATCACACGTTGGACACTTCCCAAGTGTCTAGGACTGTGTGATATTATTATTATTGTTATTATTTGAAACACAACAAGACGAGTCCACAGCAGACACTCTACTGGCTGTTGTATTGGACCACACGTCGGACACTTCCCAAGTGTCTAGGACTGTTGTTGTTGTTGTTGTTGTTGTTATTATTATTATTATTATTATTATTATTTTCTGGCAGTAAATTTGCCTAAATAAGATCCCACTTCACCAGATTTGGGGTGTAAACTGATAACTACGACATGTAAAGTACATGCTCTACCAGTCCCTGCGACAGAAATAAAATGAGGCACATGCCATTGGCTTTTCTCTGATTGCCACATTTCACACCTTGGGATCAGGTCCTGGCTGCGTGATGCAAGTTTGGCCAGCGCTGTCATCAGCACGGCAATGATGCGGGGAGAGTACTTTGGGACAGTGGCCGAAGGACGCAGCTGGGTGATCTCAAAGAGCATGGCCTCCAGAACTTCAAAGAATTTGTTGATCTGCTCGGCTGTGCACCTCTTGTCATGCAAGACCGACGCGTATTCGCCGATGGCCCACACCTGTAGGAAGACGCAGCACTGAGAACAAGGGCCAATACAGTTCCATACGACAATACAAGGCACGTTCGTAAATAAAATAAAACAGCATTCCAAGTAAGAAGAGAGGGTCTTCTTGTTTAGCAGCAACTCTATGGAGACTTGGGGAATGATCTGTTATGAGATGACAAACTTGTTGTCTATTTCTGGGAGACATCTGGTTTGGAACACTGCTGCACACAAAAATATATAGGTGTGTGTGTGTGTATATAGGCACACACAATAATGATAAATAATAATAATAATAATAATAATAATGTGTTCGACTTGTGATTTTGTGATACGAAATCCAGCATATCTATCTTGTTTGCTGTGTCATACAAAATAATAATAATAATAATAATAATAATAATAATAATAATAATAATAATACAAATCCAGACTGTCAAAGTTCTGGAACACAACACACCAGACATCACAGTTGTGGAAAAGAAAAAGGTTTGGATCATTGATGTTGCCATCCCAGGTGACAGTCGCATTGACGAAAAACAACAGGAAAAACTCAGCCGCTCTCAGGACCTCAAGATTGAACTGCAAAGGCTCTGGCAGAAACCAGTGCAGTTGGTCCCGGTGGTGATGGGCACACTGGGTGCCGTGCCAAAAGATCTAGCCGGCATTTGGAAACAATAGACATTGACAAAATTACGATCTGCCAACTGCAAAAGGCCACCCTGCTGGGATCTGCACGCATCATCCGAAAATACATCACACAGTCCTAGACACTTGGGAAGTGTTCGACTTGTGATTTTGTGATATGAAATCCAGCATATCTATCTTGTTTGCTGTGTCATAAAATAATAATAATAATAATAATAATAATAATAATAATAATAATAATAATAATAATACTCTCCCCTAAGAGACTTGGGGTAGCTCACAAAAAGCACACTATAGTACCGTGACAAAACAGTATACATTTACATAAACAACATAGTTTACATACAAACAACATACATTTACACCAAACAGCATACATTTACATTCAAACAACATACATTTACGTAAAACAGCATACTAATATAAGCCCTACCAATTTAAAATCCAACAGATGCAGCAAAGCTGCAGAGAACAACAAGCTTTAAACCGTCTCAGCCCATAAAGTGCTAGCACAAATCAGTCACTAAGTAGTGTTAAACTAAAACCAGAATCACACACAAATTGGTACAAAATAGATAACAATTGATTAGTATTACTAAAACACAAACAAATTTAGTTTTACTAAAACATGAGCAAATAGGACAGATTTAGTCTCAAATCCAAAATGATGTACTGAAAGATGCATTTGGCCAAATTTAAATGCAGAGGAAAGGCGATCAGAGACCAGAGATCAAAACATCCTAGATTTCTCTTAAGCAGAATGACAACTTGTATCGAAACAAGGAAAAGGGGGACATGCATGTGTGTCTGGCACATGTAGATTTATCCTTACCACGTGGGTGAAGATATCCTCTTTGTTCTGGATGTTGGTGACTGTTCCTGAAAACTCCAGAAGCGGCTTGGAGAGTTCCACAACCAATGACGGATGCAGCTTGCAAAGAACAGGCAACTGGGAGCTCATCACTCTGCCAATAAAATAAGAGTGGTTTAGGACTGCACACAACCAAGAGTTGTGGGTTCTTTTTTTTTCATACCTCTTGTTAAGCCCGCTATTCACCTGTACACTTCTGTTTTGAACCCTGGAACCTCGTAAAGCTGGTCACTTCTCTCCAGCATTGCCAAGACCAGCTTGCTTGCAAGGGACCCATCTGCAAACTGGAGAAAGAGATGGCCCGTGTGATGTCACCAGAAAAGTCTGAGGAGTTTTGTGGTGTGGCCTATTTCAGTTCATTGCTAAGACATTAGTAATACCAGGCATCAGTCTTGTCATTCTTTTGGTACAAGAACAAAGTAAAACAAAAACAAGTGGCAACTTACCTTGGCTACAACTCCAAAGAAGAGTTGCAGCAAGACAGGGACGCTCTCTGCACACTGCACAACGCGCGGGGAAGTTGCCACAGACCCCAGGAGCTGCCGGGCAGGGGCCAACCTGTTGGAAACACCCCAGCAGAAGCTGTCAGTCTCCGGGGCATCCCAGCCACTCCACAAATGCTTCCCTCTTCCCAAAAGAAAATGAGGGGAAGAAATCACTTTTTCACTGGGTGAATTAAGACAGAGAGATCCTTACTCTGCAAGGGTGGGAATTCCCCAGCCAAGTCCTCTTTGGACACCAGCAATATGTCCTACCTGCCTGGCTCTCCAGGCCCCAACTCGGCCCGGAGGAGATACTGGAAGAGGCCCCTGTATTCCGGGTGACGGAGGGCTTCCTGGCAAGTGGTTGGCTTTGAAGAGGGGTCCAGGGGCGTCCGTTCAGACAGCGGTGTCTGGGGAGACCTAATGTAGTAGATTACCAAAAAAATAGTCATGTTAGTCTCTTGCAGCATAAAAAAGAGGAAGGGAGGAGCAGGAAATAAAAGGAATGTGGCAGCACACTTAAGATAAACAGGTTGTTATTCCAGCATGAGCTTTTGTGGATACAGGCTCACTTATTACAATGCAGTACAGAGTGATAATCTATATACAGTAGAGTCTCACTTATCCAACATAAATGGGCCGGCAGAATGTTGGATAAGCGAATATGTTGGATAATAAGGAGAGATTAATGAGAAGCCTATTAAATATCAAATTAAGTTATGATTTTACAAATTAAGCACCAAAACATCATGTTATACAACAAATCTGGCAGAAAAAGTAGTTCAATACGCAGTAATGCTACGTAGTAATTACTGTATTTATGAATTTCGCACCAAAATATCATGATATATTGAAAACATTGACTACAAAAATGCGTTGGATAATCCAGAACGTTGGATAAGTGAGTGTTGGATAAGTGAGACTCTACTGTATATAAATGAGTGATGGCATCACGGCAACCCACAAAACAACAAAACTACAGGCCCCCCAACCTCGAAATTTAACAACACAACCCATCATCCATGCCTCTAGGTTGATACAACAAAAAGAAAAGAAAAATAAAGTCCTCCTTAGAGGGAGAGCAATAATTGTTTTTATCCAATTGCTGCCACTTAGAAGGCTAAGCTCCGCCCACTTGGTCTCCTAGCAACCCACTCAGCCCAGTGTTAATAAAAGAATAAAAAATAAAATAAATACAAATAATACAATAAAAATAATTAAAAACACTAAAAAATTAATACAATAAAATACTATAACAAAATAACTAAAAATAATACAACAAAATAATAAAATATAATAAATAAAAAAGATAAGTTACAATAAAATTAATTTAAAAAAATACAAATAACATCAAATTAAAATTCCACAACAACTTTTAACCAATACCACCACCACTTTGCCACAGCAACGCGTGGCTGGGCACAGCTAGTAATAATAATAATAATAAACTTTATTTTCATATCCCGCCCCATCTCCCCGAAGAGACTCGGGGCGGCTCACAACAGGGACAAGCCCGAACAACAACAACATATTTAACATAAACTTAAAACATTCCAACAATACACAAAATAAAATAATGGACAAATACATTAAAATCCAAGCAGATAAAATCAGAGTAATTAAAAGCAACCCAGTGGGGACAGGTTTCATAAAGTGCTGTATCATGGAAATAAGTAGCAGTGATAAAGTGCCATATGCTTTCAAAACAGAAAGAAGTATTCTAATAACAGCTCTTTTGGGCCTGTTCATTTAAATGCGCTCTGTGTGATGTTAAAGCCTCGTGTTATGAAGCATAAAAGCAACCTATTTATGCTCTACAATAACCCCAGTGCATGCCAAGGACCCAATGTATAATTAAACTATGCTGAAGCTCAAACACATGACTAAAACATAAGACTAAGACACCAATGCTAAAGCTATAAATACAAACTAACTAAAACACTAAGCACTATTATTTTTTATTTATTTACATCATTTTTACCTCACCCTTCTCACCCAGAGGGACTCAGGGTGGCTTACAACAGTCGGCAAATTACATTGCCCAAAATAGTCAATAAAACAACATAAGACTAAGACAGCAATGCTAAAACTATAAATACAAACTAACTAAAACACTAAGCACTATTATTATTTATTTATTTACATCATTTTTACCCTACCCTTCTCACCCAGAGGGACTCAGGGCGGCTTACAACAGACGGCAAATTACATTGCCCAAAATACATTCAATAAAACAATGACATAATGATAAACAATAAAACAGTACCACATCAATTAAAACTCTAGACTCTATTAAACCATGAGTTATAAAATTTAAAATGCATGTATAATTAAATTCGTCCACTAAATTCGTCCACCAATGGTGCCATTTATACTTGTGCCCAAGGGGTCAAAATTGCGGGGAAAAGCCACTCAGCTTTGGAGCTTTCTGTGAGGCACAGAGATCACAGGAATTACATTCACTAAGTTGAATGTAAAGAATTTCTATCCTTTCATCCACACTATAATTAAAAAAGGAAATCCAAAAAAGGTAATGTATTATTCTATCATTACAGAGCTAGCTAAATGCAAATAAATATTCTTATAGTCTTCTTAGTTTGCCATCCTAGAAGTGGGTGGGAAATTGGTTTCTGGGCCTTCGCTTCTCTCACCTGCCTATCAAGCTGCACTGTTGCTGGAGGAGCAACAGTTCAAAGCAGATGGGGCCACTTGTGGCATGGGAGGGCTTATAGCCCCAGACACCATACAGGATGAAGGCAACTTTACCTCAGCTGGACATCCAGCGCAGCAGCCAAACAAGGCAGGTCGAGCAGCAAGTGAAATATCTCCAGGGCCGTGTCTGGTCCAAGCAAGGCTGGTAAAATGTCCATATACTCAGCAACCAGGGCTGGACTATTCCATGCTAGGAACTGCAGAGAGAGAGAGAGAGAGTTGTAATGAGTGGGACTACACTCTTTGCATATCCCAAGTGAATTATCAGTGGGCAGAAATCAGCAAAACAGGGGAGGAAGCTAAGAGTTTAATCTCTTCTCATACAAACATAATTTTGCATCATGTAACAAATCATATCCTGCTGTCTATCAAGCCCTGTAAGGCTGGTACCAACTTTTCTGAACCTGACATCCTCCAGATGTATTTGACTACAGCATCTGTGCATATACTTTCCAAAATTCTCCCCCGGCTTACAATGCAGCCTTGGTACCTTGAATATGTTTGGGGTGTTCTGGTGAAAGATGCTGACACTCTCTGCAAATAACGGAAGGTTGTGCCTGCAGAACTGGATAAACTCATAGGCCAGCATGGGGCTGTGGAAGAGCTGAGCGGGGACTTTGGTGAAGAGGTGCTTGTAAACAGCCTCTGAGTCCACTGCTGCTGTCTCGCCTAGGGATGGACAAGAGAATAATAATAATAATAATAAGTTTATTTATATCCCACCTCCATCTCCCCCGAAGGGGACTCGGGGCGGCTTACAGCAAAATCCAAATACAAGCAATGATAAAATATGAAACATCAAAGGACAAAACAGAAACCAATAATAAAATATACACAATAAGCGAAAAAGCACAACGCGGAATTAAAACATCAAATTAAAAACAATGAGGTTGCAATAGTGGATAAGCAAGGTGCACATTATGAGTAACAAATTTGTAAACAGATTAAGTGCAATAGATTCATTTAAGGTCGCATTAGGTAGGGAGGAGTCCTGAATAATATCAAGTAATCAGGAATCAGGAAAAGAGCAACCAGTACAAAAAGGTCGAGGAGCATAATTATAATTACGATGGGGAAAGGCGAAATAATGCAGGAATACAACGTTATTTGCCTGAATGTTGCTGTGTTCAAGGGAGATAGAGGAGGAAATAACAGTAGTAATTGTTGTGGAGGAGGAGCACAGCAAATGTAATATTCAGTAGTAATAGTAAGCACATAAATATTAGAATAGATTACTGCAATGCACTTTACGTCTGCAATGTGAATCCACATAAAGTTCCAATACACCTGCCAACCGAAGCTAGATTTCCGATGACAGATTGCATGTAAGCTTTACCAAGGGTATAAAGGGTGGTGCCCTGAGAAGGGGAAATACAATTATTTTTACATACTGTGGTTCAGGAAGAACTGGGCAATAGGCAGCAACACCCGAGCGTAGGAAAGGTCTCCACTGATCCGGCTGTGCAAGTTCTTTAGACAAGAGAGTGAGCGGTAGACGTAAGAGGAGTCCTGTCTGCAAATAATATCCATGATGGTGATTGCTTCAACGAGACACTGCAGGGGAAAGATAAAGAGCTGCTTGTGACGGATCCTACAATGCTTGCCCTTAATATACAAGGTCTCCCTCTCTCTGTGCTACTTACTGCTTTCTGCAGCTCGGCATCTGCCTTCTTCAGAGCACCTGGCAGACAAAACAAATCCAAGTCAAACCCCTGATAATGAAGGTTGGGAATGCTCAACACCAGGGTGATGCCTGGCCCTTGCCCCATAAGTGACTCCCTGGCAAAGTGGAAACACAGTCACTGTTGGATTGCTACCGAGATTCACAATCTTGGGGTGTGGGTGGGAGGATGAAGTGCAATAATAATAATAATAATAATAATAATAATAATAACAACAACAACAACAATGGGCACATTGGGTGCCGTGCCAAAAGATCTCAGCCGGCATTTGGAAACAAAAGACATTGACAAAATTACGATCTGCCAGCTGCAAAAGGCCACCCTGCTGGGATCTGCGCGCATCATCCAAAAATACATCACACAGTCCTAGACACTTGGGAAGTGTTCGACTTGTGATTTTGTGATACAAAATCCAGCATATCTATCTTGTTTGCTGTGTCATAAAATAATAATAATAATAATAATAATAATAATAATAATAATAATAATAACAATAATAATAAAAAATTACGATCTGCCAACTGCAAAAGGCCACCCTGCTGGGATCTGCGCGCATCATCCAAAAATACATCACACAGTCCTAGACACTTGGGAAGTGTTCGACTTATGATTTTGTGATACGAAATCCAGCATATTTTTCTTGTTTGCTGTATCGTACAATAAAATAGTAATAATTTTATTTTTATACCCCGCCCCATCTCCCCAAGGGGACTCAGGGCGGCTTACATGGGGACCAAGCCCAGGCAAAACAGACAATATAAAACACAACAATAAAACAAATCAATCAACAATAAAGCAAGTCATAAAACAAATAAGATCATATAAAACAAACATGCTTGATAAAATCCTGGGCTGGCTCCTAAAAAGAACTGGGCCATAAAAGTGCTAGTAGTATCAAATACAGTTGGGGAGAGGACGATACAAAACCATATGCAATGAATTCCATATGTTGCAATCTGGGAAAGGATATAGTATGGAAAAGAGTTGAAAGATGTAAACGTCAGCCTTTTGACAGCATGTCAAGCATCAAAAGGAAAACACCATGAAGACTCACGGCGGTTACACTGCTCTATAAGACGCTGGCAGTATTCGAAAGCCTTCTCCCTCAAGCGCTCCTTTGGAGGAAGAAGGCGGCTGGAGCTGGAGGTGACAGAGACCATGGACACAATAGAGCCATCCACCTCAGATTTGTCATCTGCAAGGGAAGCCATAAAATGGGATCAGCAAAAACAGTCTGAGGAGTCAGCAAAAGGTCTACAAAGAGGCATATTCTTTCCTAATTAAAACTAAATGCACACTTTTTTGGTTTTGTGTTATGTCTTGATTAGATTGCATGCCTGAGGGCAGGCAACTGTTTTGTTGTTTTTTTACTTGTAAAGTACAGTGTGGGTGCTATATAAATAATACACGGGCTATCCACAAAGTAGGTTACTTTTTGGATTTTAAAAAGGACGAAGTATAGGAGAAATCATTTACCATATGCAGCTGAAAGACACATTCCAATAGTACAATCTCACGTAATCCCCATTGAAATTTAGGCACGTTTCGTATAGATAAATGAGTTTGAAAAGTCCTGCTCCAGTAAATTCCCCGCTTGTGTCCTCAGCTCTTCCCTTCTCCCTTCCTGCAGCGTAGCCAAAACGCTGTGCTGCCAGCCACGCCCCCATTGTTGGAAACGGAGGAGAGAGGCGGCAAATTTACTGGGGCAGACCTTTTCAAACTCATTTATCTATATGAAACGGGCCTAGATTTCAGTGGGGATTAGGTGAGATTGTAGTATTGGAATGTGCCTTTCAGCTGCATATGGTAAATGATTTATCCTATACTTTGTCCTTTTTAAAATCCAAAACGTAACCTACTTTGTGGATAGCCCTCGTAAATGATAACAATAAAAAGCATGCTGTTGCTACTTTCCTCTCTTGCCTCGAAGGGCATCATTTAAACCCTGGATCAGCCAAATGAACCCAGAAATCACACTTTCCTTATGACAAAGATCTTTACCAGAATTTGGACTGTTTGCTCCATCACTACCATAGCACAGGAGCCACTTCCGTAATATGGAAAAAGTCTGCATGTTGAGCCACTGGTCCTCGGTGTAATACTGCCCAACGGAAAGCACAGTGAAGAAGTCTGTAGCGACTGTGCCATCTACCTCCGCAATGGGACCTGGCTGAGGGAGGGAAGAGGCAACAGGACATCACTTCTAGTTTTTCACAACTGTCCTTTATATCCCTTCCTAAACAAAACTTGGGTTTGAACCTCAGGTACTGCAATTCCACACCTGTCTTGCTCTGGGATTGAAGAAGCCTCCTGAGGTCTGGGGAACTCCTTGCTGGACGCTGGCATATCTCAGCCAGTCCACCATCCTTTTGCTGAGCAGATTGATCTGATCTAGGGATGCAAAGCAATGAGACAAATACAACTGTGAGATAAGTTGGGTTTTTTTTCTCTAAACCAGACCTCTGGCCTTTTCTCAGGCCAAGTTGCTTTCATACAGTCACAAGATTGTTGCTTTTACCTTCATTAAGGCTCGCTGGTGCAAGACTGATGACCTTTGACAAGAGGGGAAGAAGGTGCCTTGCATTCGGACCTTCAGGAAGTCTGCCTTCGAGGATTTTCACCACATGCTGCCCCACAGCTTCTATGTCTTCCATTTTACTGCCCTTTGCATGAAGCAAACAGTGGAATGAGCCACAAAAGCTACAGTAAATCCTATGAAGCTCACCAAAAAGGTATCCACGCTTTAGCAATATAATCTAGATCCCTGTAAATACACCAGGGTTTGGAAACATTACTTGTCTCCAGAATCTCCCAGCTACATGGGATATTTCTGCTGTTCATCAAAATGTTGCATTACTTTGGATATGCTGCTCATTATTTTTTCCATAACTTTGTGGAGCAAAAAGACTCTTAGGACTGATAACAGAATGGCAGAAAATCTGAACAATTCTTGCCAAAATATCTCAAACAATGTCCTCTCAGGTCAACTCTGAAAAAGTAAGTTCTACTTGGTAAACGAATACAGTAACTCCAGTCTTTCTTGTGTTGCATTCATACAGCCTGAAAAACTCATAGTGACCCATTCATTCTTCCTTATTGCATTCATTTCAAAATAGAATGCATTAAAATAATAAGCTACTATTAACTGTAGCTTTAATTGCAACTTTTATTTCAAAGGACGAAATAATATCAGATATACAGTGTGGCTTTGAAAGCTGGCTTTTAGCTGACAGTAAAATTTTAGATTTTGGTAAATACCAGAAGTCACCACATGAGGGAAGCTTTAGAAAGAGCCAAGAAAAGCATACTATTTACTAGTGACCTTAAAATGTCTGAAAATTTAAGCACGAAGTGGGCCAAACTAACTATGGAACAAAAATGGATAATATCTATTTATTTCAATCCACGGGCATTGTAAACTTACCTGGGCTAGCATAATGGGGAACACCAGACTCAAGAGCCTGGTGTCTTGGATCTTATCCCAAGACAGGGATAAGTCACTATATGGAGACGTCTCCCTCAAGATGGCCGCACAAAGAGTCTGCACTTGCTCAGAGGACTTTGGGAGATATAGCACTGTCTGTAGCA
Organism: Anolis carolinensis; assembly: GCF_035594765.1. Taxonomy (NCBI): domain Eukaryota; kingdom Metazoa; phylum Chordata; class Lepidosauria; order Squamata; family Anolidae; genus Anolis; species Anolis carolinensis. The sequence goes on from NW_026943824.1 coordinate 1,866,581, forward strand.
GTTCCACAAATTTGCTATCCAACCTGCAAGAAGTCATTTCAATCAATCACTTAATCACAAAAGCAAAGGCATTAAGTTGTGAAAGCAAGATGACATGAAATTAAGACACTTTACTATTGATATTGTATTCTATTGATCTGAGGTCTGTAAGATGCTCTCTCATGAACAATTGCTCTCTAAAGGAATATTTTCAGATGTCAAAATATACAGGAATACCTCAGTTAACTCAGGGCGGCTTACATGGGGCCAAGCCCGAATAAAAACAATAGCAATATAAAACACAACAATAGACAAGAGACATGCACAATTATAAACATTTAAACATTAGCCAATAAAAACAAATGACAAGAACTAATAAAAACATGGATTAAAACGGAGAGGTTGTAAAAGTAGACTGGGTAAGGTGCACCATATAAATATTGTAAACACAAGGTGACTGATAAAAGTGCTGCAAATTCTTGGAAGTGCAAATTGGGATGGGAATAGACCCTGTGTCTATATCAAGTTGACAAAGGTAAAAAGTGCAAACTGGTACAAGAATGGTCACAGATACAGGATTGTTATGGGGATGAGCAATCTTTATCCAAAGGCCTGAGTGAAGAGCCTGAGTCCCCTTTGGAGAGACAGAGGCGGGGTATAAAAATAAAATTATTATTATTATTATTATTATTAACAAAGGATACTTCTTTTTACGAAGTCTTTTTATACCCATACAGTCCTGTCTTCTCCTCCCAGTTCTGTCATTAACTTTCACTTGAATCCACAACAAGCAGCATTTGCTTTCACTCACTTTCGCCTGTATTTGGTGGCTGAGACAATAAGGAGGAGCCTTTGCAAGCAGTCAATAGTTTCGCTCCCCAAGTCTTGATTCTGGAGGAAGCTGTGGATTCGAGAAATGAATTTCTTCAATTCATCGTCCTGGATTTCCCTAGTACAACAGAAGAGTTTACAGGTTAAGACAGCCCAAGGTTTTGTAACAACAGTGTGATGCAGCAGCTTAAAAAACTAATGCGATTTTGTGTTGTCAAAGGCTTTCATGGCCAGGATCACAGGGTTGTTGTATGTATGACCATGTTCCAGAAGCATTCTCTCCTGACGTTTCGCCCACATCTATGGCAGGCATCCTCAGAGGTTGTGAGGTATATCATATAGGGTTTTTGTATGTTTTCCGGGCTGTATGGCCATGTTCCAGAAGCAGTCTCTCCTGACGTTTCGCCCGCATCTATGGCAGGCATCCTCAGAGGTTGTGAGGTATATCATATAGGGTTGTTGTGTGTTTTCTGGGCTGTCTGGCCACGTTCCAGAAGCATTCTCTCCTGACGTTTCGCCCGCATCTATGGCAGGCATCCTCAGAGGTTGTGAGGTATATCATATAGGGTTGTTGTGTGTTTTCCGGGCTGTATGGCCATGTTCCAGAAGCAGTCTCTCCTGACGTTTCGCCCGCATCTATGGCAGGCATCCTCAGAGGTTGTGAGGTATATCATATAGGGTTGTTGTGTGTTTTCTGGGCTGTCTGGCCACGTTCCAGAAGCATTCTCTCCTGACGTTTTGCCCGCATCTATGGCAGGCATCCTCAGAGGTTGTGAGGTATATCATATAGGGTTGTTGTGTGTTTTCCAGGCTGTCTGGCCACGTCCCAGAAGCATTCTCTCCTGACGTTTCGCACACATCTATGGCAGGCATCCTCAGAGGTTGTGAGGTATATCATATAGGGTTTTTGTATGTTTTCCGGGCTGTGTGGCCATGCTCCAGAAGCATTCTCTCCTGACGTTTCGCCCGCATCTATGGCAGGCATCCTCAGAGGTTGTGAGGTATATCATATAGGGTTGTTGTGTGTTTTCTGGGCTGTCTGGCCACGTTCCAGAAGCATTCTCTCCTGACGTTTCGCCCACATCTATGGCAGGCATCCTCAGAGGTTGTGATATTATTTCATACCTCACAACCTCTGAGGATGCCTGCCACAGATGTGGGCGAAACGTCAGGAGAAAATGCTTCTGGAACATGGCCAGACAGCCCGGAAAACATACAACTGGCTGGGATTTCTGGGAGTTGGAGTCCAAAACCTGGAGGGAGGGCCCGAGTTGGCCCAGGCCTGTTCTAAACCCTTCTCCCTCCTACCTGGCCTGACGCAAGAAGCTCTCCGTCCCTGCTGTGTACATCTTGTCCTATTTTCGCTTCCCTGGAAGGAAGAAGAAGAAGCAAAAAAGGAACTTGAAAGGAAAGAACGCACCGATCACTTTTTCCTCTCTTCGGCCATTTTGGCCGGCGGGTCACCTCTGCGCACGCGCAAGGGTCCGTCCCTAAAAGCTGCCCGGGTTGGAAATCAGGTTCCCCAGCGATTATAGTTCCGCAGGCGTATTGATTGGGGCATATGGGATATACAATAGATTCCAGAGGAAAAGTGTTCTCGCCAGACATCAAGGAAACCACTGACTGCACAGGGAAGCTGATGGAGAAGCACAACCTACAAACTATCTGCAGACCCAGTAAGAACATCTAACACATGTTATGTTCAGCAAAGGACAAGAGAGATCCTCTCTCCCAGAAAACCCACAGCAACCCATCAATTATTATTATTATTATCAACATTAATATTATTATCATTATGTCCACTTAAAAGTCCAAGCCAAGTCCACACCAATCACACACAATTCTTCTTCTTCTTCTTCTTCTTCTTATTATTATTATTATTGTGTGATATATGCAAGGCTGACCCAAGTCTCCAAATATACACACACACACACATATAAATTGAAATGTGTCATCAAATTTTTACATATCCTTCATTCATATACATATAATTTTGTTGTATCCATATTATTTAGTTTGCAGACTGTATAACCTATTATTATTATTATTATTATTATTATTATTATTATTATTATTATTATTGTGTGATATATGCAAGGCTGACCCAGGTCTCCATATATATATATATATATACACACACACACACACACACACATAAATTGAAATGCGTCATCAAATTTTTACATATCCTTTCATATACATATAATTTTGTTGTATCCATATTATTTAGTTTGCAGACTGTATAACCTATTATCTAGTTCACACACATATCTATATATGTCACACACATGGGACAGTCTGCATTATATGTGCATATAAACACACACATATATATACACACACATACATCACACACACATGGGGCAGTGCATTATATGTGCATATAAACACATACACATATCTCTCACACACTGGACAGTGCATTATATGTGCACATAAACTACACACACATATCTCACACACACATGGGACAGTGTATTATATGTGTAGATAAACTAACTTACACACACACACATATACACACACACATATCACATATATCTCACACACATGGGACAGTGCATTATATGTGCACATAAACTAACTATATATATATATATACACACACACATATCACACATATATCTCACACACACATGGGACAGTGCATTATATGTGCACATAAACTAACTCTATATATATATATATATATATATATATATATATATATATATATATACATATACACACACACACACACACACACATATCACACATATATCTCACACACACACGGGACAGTGCATTATATGTGCACATAAACTAACTATATATACACACACACACACACACACACGCATATCACACATATATCTCACACACACATGGGACAGTGCATTGTATGTGCACATAAACTCTCTCTCTCTCTATATATATATATATATACACACACACACACATATATCTCACACACACGGGACAGTGCATTATATGTGCACATATATATATATATATACACACACACACACACACACACACACACACATACACACACACACACACACACACATCACACATGGGACAGCCTACATTATATGTGCACGTAAACATACAAACACATATACACATATACGCATATATATATTTATCACACAGACGGGACAGTCTGCATTATGTGTGTACAATATAGTATAATAGATTAACAGTCTAAACATAAAATCCCGTGGAGAATTCTTAAAACAAAGTGATGGCAGAAGTCCAAGAGTTTGTACACTTTTGTGCAAACTTTGAGAAGACTGGAGCCTTTGCTTTGGGCTTGTGAGCCGAGCCAGTGAACTCTGCAAACGTTAACTTCTTGATAAGCATGCAGAAGCCGTCGTGCTTTTTGGTGACATTCAGCTTTTCTGCTCAGGGCTTTTCCCGAGGATTTCCTTTGATAACGGCTTCCCGACGCTTCCCTCTGAAATGCTGAGACAATAATACTTGAGGAAGTAGGTTATTAATTATTGTTGTAAATGTGCCACCTTGTTCTGAGAGGCTTCCAGGGCTTATCCAGGTTTTTGTTTCCTGAGAACTGGGTCAATGGAAAGTGATGGTCTTAGTGTAAAAGAAACTTTATTTTGCATATATATGTGTGTGTGTGTGTACTAGCTTGGGTACCCAGTGTACCCCTGGTTATTAGAAGTCATTTTTTTTTATTTTGCAAAATGCATAAGGTTGTAGATGAACTACAACTCACATCATGCCAGGTTGATCTGCTTTGAGCTGGAATATATGGCAATGTAATAATAATAACATCATCCGAAAATACATCACACAGTCCTAAGCGCTTGGGAAGTGTTCAACTTGTGATTTTGTGATACGAAATCCAGCATATCTATCTTGTTTGCTATGTCATACTCTGTCGTTGTGTCAATAATACTAATAATATTAGAAAATATTAGAATAATATTAGAAAACCCATCCGTTTGGCTGAACATTTTAAATTATTCCATCTTGCCGTATTGCTTTGTATTAGCAATCATCTTCTGGGTTGTTTGGAAATCTGGATGAGTGTTGTTTTTAGAGCTCTGGATGGCAGTCTTGTAAATATTTTTATATTGCATATAATCTGCTTCTGTTTTTGTACCTTTATTGAGTCTGTTCTGCAATGACTTTTCATCGGAAGCAATAAACTGTGTAATAAATATGATATTCATGAGGAAAAAAATAATACTAATAATACTACTAATAATAATATTTATTTGTATACTGCTCTATCTCCCCGAAGGGACTCGGGGCGGTTTCCAACGAGTGCAAAACCGAGGAGGAAAGGATTCAGGTGCAGAAAATCAAACAGAATTCCTGAGAGAGAGATAGACCCTCAAGGTCAAAGGAATGTGTTCATGCTTTGTAGTCCTTAAAGACCCAAGATTCAAGTTCTTGTTTCATGGAATATTTTGGGAACCATGTTCAGGTTCAATGCAGACGAATACAATCAATTTCAAAGTAGATAATGTGGATTATCGGTTTGATAATCTGGATTATATGGCAGTGTAGAAGGGGCTTTAGTCTCATCCTAATACTGAATACTACTTTCAAACTTTGGTTGTTGGGATTGTAAATAAACGTGTAAAAAAAGAAATGGGAAGGGAATTGGATTTGTGTAGGGAGAGAGAACCGTTCCTCCCTCCTTCCATGGGAAATAAATACTGACCTGCTTTACGGGGTCTTGTAAAGATTGCTGAGATAATGAATGTGAAGCCGTGCCGATTCAATACCATCTTCTCAAATGAGTTGAAATTGCTGGAGTATTATCCTAAGCCTAATCTCTTTTCGGTGTTTGTCGTTGGCTTGATCCTCTCCTCCCGCCTCTCCCTGGAACCCAACGGAGCAGTTCGGAGACTTAACCTTTTCCGTATCTTCAAATTATGAACAGGGCTCACCGCTTTGTCGTCGGCGATGCTTCTTACAGCAAATGGCTTTGTTAAAACACTTGTAGGGGGGATTTGGTCGGCTAGAACTCACTTAATGAGATTTCACAATTTTGCACGCCACGGCTCTTTTAATTAACCCGCCGAATATACCCATGGCCTTCTCCCTTCAGCCTGCAAAGTCTCTACTAGTCTTGCAATCCAAAGAATGTCTGAAATCAACAGAGCAAAGTCATGAATTTTTCTGCCCGCCCAGACAAATTTGTGAGAATCAACATTATCTCTCATGATCCAAGGGAGAATCAACATTTGGGAAGCATCAGGGCAAATCAACAAATGCCATGTTGTCCGAATACACAAAGATCACCGTCTCCCAAAGCAGTTATTCTACTTGTAAGACAATTACCTTCAAAGGGTCCTGGCTCAGGAGGGAAATCAGGCAGAAAACCCAGTCTCGTGAGAGATGCAAAAAGCAAAGTTTTATTATCACAGCTATGATAAACCAAACAGCCGTACATGCAAATGGCCATCGCAAAAGCATGTCGCAGCAAACAAAGAATATATACCTTTGGCTTATCTAAAATTGACCAATGGCTGAGGGTCTTCCTCACCTTCCACACCCACTTGGCATAAGTGATACCTTCCTTCAGGAAACAACTGAAGACTTGGATGTTTCGGCAGGCCTTTGGAGATCCAGTCATTAATTAATCAGCACCAGAGGGTTTTTAATAATCTATCCTGTATTTATTACGATTTTACCATTTATGTGTTTTGAATGCAATTTTTTATCCTGTATTTTTGTTTTAATTGATATATTGAATTATTTTTTTATAGTGTGATTTGTATTATGTTGCCTATGTTTTGTCCTATGTTGTTTGGGCCTCTGCCCCATGTAAGCCGCCCTGAGTCCCCGCGGGGAGATGGTGGCAGGGTATAAATAAAGTATTGATAGTGTTTAAATGCAATTTGTGCCATGTTTTGTATTGCAACTGATTGCATCATCCAGATTGTACCATAATGTAGAAAGAGTTAATTGCCAAGAAGCTATGATGACCTTGATGCGTGGCTGGAACTAGGGAGTATCCAGACACAAGTGTTTGTGCATAACGATTGCATCAGTTCAGTTGAGTTCTGTCTGCCTAGAGTTCGAGTCAAGTTCTGTTGGAGAACAGAGCAGTCCTGTGTTCGTCTGTCGTCTGCAAGTCTGTTTGTGTTGATTATTTCTGCATACAATAAGACTTTGTAAATAGTTTTACCAACGTCTCTGAGTGTCTCTTCGTTCTGCGTTCCACTGCTTCCATCCAACTACTGCTGCTCTGCAAATACTCTGACAATTCATTCCTCATGAATAGCTTTCGCAGACTTCACCATACTCTATGTCTTTTGGATTTTAATGGAGTCGGCTTTGGTAACAGCCTTGCTTGCCTTTGATGAGTTCACTTCACCTTTAGTAGCCTTAACTGTACTCCGAACTATACTCATAGCTTATGTAGGTGGGAGTAGGTATGGCAAGTGATGCCCTTGGTGCAGGGATCGCCAAAGACCAGTATTTTCTGTGATGGAGTCTTGCCATTATGAACTAGATTGTGTCATATGTAAAGAGGTGAAAAAGGTACCTGTGAAGTTTTATAAAAGGTCAAAGATAAAGGCAACCAACTTGTTTGAAAAGGCACATGTTCAGATTGAAGGGCCTTTTGAGGAAAGTGCTGGTGGATCAAATTACATGATGTTATTCATAGAAAGATTGAGCAGATTTGGGTATATATATTTCTTCAAAGAGTTATCTGAAGCAAATAGAAAATTGTCTAATTGGCCGAGTTTGATTGGGAATGTATATGGTAAGAAATTGGATACATTTCATTCATTATTCATTAGGAGATCCCTTGTAGTTCATGGTAGTTCTGTGTGGAAAATTTCGCCCAATTCTATCATTGGTGGAGTTTACTAGGCTTGTCCGATCGATGGAAAAAGTGTTTCAATTCTCGTTTCTATTTCGATATAGAAAGTAGTTCTGATTTTTTCATCCAAAAATTTCGGATATCCGGAAATTCGTAATGATTCTAAATGTTTCTAAAATGGTGGACGCGCATGCGCAATCGCCAAAAAAAAAAAAAAAGGAACCCGAGGGGGGGGGGACTTTTACAGGCTCTCCCGCCCTCATTTCTTGAGCTATCCTCATCAAATTTGCAAATAAGCTCCCATTCAAAGTAGGTTGCAAAACAAAATAATTTTAAAAATATTTTTAAAAATATATTTTAAAAAATTTTGGGTTGGAGGAAAAATTAACGAAACATTAAGAGACAATTAGAGAATGGGCCAACAATGGTTCGAATTACATTGCTGGTTGTGCTGTGAGACAATGTTCTCGGAATGCGTATCAAAAAGCGAGAACAATCCGAAATAATTCCGATTTACGATTCAAATCGATTTTTTGGACATGTCTAGAGTTTACGGAGCTCTTTGATTATAGATCCAAAACACTTGGAGGGCCGAAGTTTGCCCATGCCTGGTATAGAAGCATCCACTGGATGCTATAAAAATTGCCCTCTTGCCATGTTTTGCCCACCATAATGCAATCCCTCTCCTTGCAAACATTCTTTACATTTGCATTATCTCTATATTCTGGAAGGAAAGGGTGTTTTTTAGCCACCGGCTCCTTCTTTGAATTTAAAGATAATATAAATGCAAAGCATGTTTGCTGGAAGATGGATTTTATTTTAGTGTCCTGACACTGTATAAAATTTACAGCTGGATTTCTCCGACTGCGGAGCAGAAAAATCTTCGCACATTGTCATCGCTCATCAGCTGCAGACTAGAAAGCATGTTGTCTGAAATTCTACATTTTCCAGCATGCTTTTTTTTTAAAAAGAGTGTATCAGAAATTGACTGACAACTGTAAGATGCCTTTAAATTACTCTCCTTTCGGTTGCGCGCCAGAATGGCACAAACATATTGCTGCCCGAGGTAGATAGAAATAACTCTAAACCTTGCTTCAGTGTTATGTGAATAAGGGGAGAAATAAGTAATAATTGGGTCGCTGTGAGTTTTCCGGGATGTATGGCCACGTTGCAGAAGCATTCTCCCCTGACGTTTCGCCCACATCTATGGCAGGCATCCTCAGAGGTTGGAAAGTGGTGTGAAACTGCATTAATTCTACAGTGCAGATGCACTTGGTTTTCAGGACAGGCGAAAAGCACCAATTCCTGCTGGATTCAAAATACAGTAGAGTCTCACTTATCCAACATAAACGGGCCGGCAGAACGTTGGATAAGCGAATATGTTGGATAATAAGGAGAGATTAAGGAAAAGTCTATTAAACATCAAATTAGGTTATGATTTTACAAATTAAGCACCAAAACATCATGTTATAAAACAAATTTGACAGAAAAAGTAGTTCAATACGCAGTAATGTTATGTATTAATTACTGTATTTACGAATTTAGCGCCAAAATATCACGATGTATTGAAAACATTGACTACAAAAATGCGTTGGATAATCCAGAACGTTGGATAAGCGAGTGTTGGATAAGTGACTCTACTGTAGTTTCATTTTTTACCCCTTCCCTTTTAGCATTTTTGAAAACGATTTTAAAGTCCATTATGTTTTAATGCAATAATTAACATTTCAATTTAATGTAATCCATCATTTCTTGAAAGGGGGGGGGGATTTGGGAGGCGTCGATCATTTTGGGACATTTTGGGTAATTTGACATGCTTTTGTTAAAAAAAAAAAGAATAAGTTAACAGCTAATGATTTCATAGATAGTTAATGTAACAAATTAATTTCAAGAATTTGCCTCGGCGGTCTGCCATTAAACCGATTATCTCTCATGATCCAATACATTAGTGCTAATGCGATATTCCCAAACTCTCCTTGCAGTAAATTCAGGGATGGAATCACTATGTAATCCTAAATTCATTCAATAAATTATCGTTAAGAGCAAGTACAAGCACTCCATTTTCTAGGGTACCAAATGGCAACAACACATATTTTCGTTATGTGCCTTCACATCAACTCTTGGCAAGTTGGGTTATTCTCTTGGCAAGATTTAATCTTGCCATCTTCTGAGGATGAGAGAGTGTGACTTGCTCAAAGGTCACCCAGTGGGTTTCCATGGCTGAGTGGAGATTCGAACCCACTACTCTTAACATTCAGATTTGCAATATCACATTGGCTCTTGTGCCAATCGTAGTGTCAAATATAAACAGAACTACAGAGCCATCTAAGTTTGGGTTGCTGTAAGTTTTCTGGGCTGTATGGCCACGTTGCAGAAGCATTATCTATATATATAAAAAATGTAATGTACGTTTGTAAGACTGAGTAAACAACAAAGCCACTGAACCACATTACATCCAATTCGGCCACAAAAGACAGTCATCCAATCTATGTCTTTCAAACAAAAAAACGTGGAAAATAAAGTCCAAATTAGAGAATGAGGAAGAGTTGTTTTCAACCCTGGTTGCTGGTCAGAAGGGTAGGCCCCATCCCCTTTAGGCCCCGCCCCCTCCGTCTCCTAGCAACCCCCTCTGCCAGAATGGCCAGGGTTCAGGCTTTGAGGCTGCAAGGCTATTCACTGCTATTCCACCTGGCCAACAAAGCATTCCCATAAGCCACAGCAACACGTGGCCGGGCACAGCTAGTATTTATATAAGCTTGCATTTTTTAAGTTTCCCAAACTCTGGTCTTCCAGTATCTTTTGGAGCCAACCCAAGATTTTATCATTATAGTTTTTTGTATGTGATTTTATGACTTGTTTTTATTGTTGTTGTTGATTCATTTGTTTTATTGCTTTGTTTTTTATATTGTTGATGTTCGGGCTCGGCCCCATGTAAGCCGCCCTGAGTCCCTTCGGGGAGATGGGGCGGGGTATAAAAATAAAATTATTATTATTATTATTAGATGTTTTGAATATCAGCTCCCAGAGTCCCCAATCCTTGGCCAAGACAGTCGAGGCTTCCAAAGCATATGGGGGACTAGAGTTTGGGAATCACTGGGCTTGTTTCCGAGAACCCAGGCTTCCAACACTTTTTCTTCGGATTGTGACTTCCAACATTAGGATCTGTAGTATAAAAAAATGATTTTTTCCCAAGTGCTCCCCTCCAGGATTTGTAGTTCTTCCAAAAGCAATTCTTCCAATCGGTCCCTTAGTTGTGGAGCATGAGATGGCCAACATTTCCACACATCAGGGCTGGGGATGCTGTGCCTTCTGAACTTCAGTTCCTATGATACCTCGCTTGGCTGGGAGTGATAGGGACTGGAGTCCAATCATAAGACTCTCGGCTTTGGCATATGCTCTTTCTCCACTTTGGTAGTGAATATATATGCGTAGCAATCTTAATTAATCACAGAATATCCTCATTCCATTGATGACTGCACTCCCCGTTGGAAAGAAATATTTCCGAAACGACTCCAGGGTCTGTCGGGATGAGCGAAATCTCGTCTTAACTCAGCCCTGACCTGCAGTAAACGTGTTCATAAACGTCATGCAAATCGAGGCCGGCGTGCGTTCTTCACCTGTTAGATTTATGCCCCGATGTTATTAAAATGTTATGTTTTTGATATGGAAATCAAACAGGGGGAGGGAAATGCTTGTACAAGCAAGTTCGGGAAAGGACCGCCATGCCTCGGGGTCAATTTGTTGCCGCTCTCCGATGATAGAAATTTAACTGGGGTAAATGTTCCATTATACGAGGCCCATTGCTCTCCGCGCGCAGCTGTCTATCATAACTCCAGAGCGTCCGCATTTACATCTTTGTTCAAATTGACTGTGTCGTTAACAGGGGAACGGCGACCCCAGAAGTTCTCGCAATTAAAAAAAAAAAAAAAGGGAAAGCGGGTTTATCACCCATGTTGCGGCAGGCAGGCGGTGAGCACATTAAGGGCTGATGAATGTTTGGTAATTAAAACGAGGGAGGCAGGTGTTAAAAACGCCAAAGTTTACTTCCTCGTGGCTTCTGCAAAATGAGTTTTGAGGCTGGCAAAGGGGGAACGGAAGGTGCAACACAACCTGGCTTTCAACGCCATGAAGATGGATTCCCAGGATTTCTGTCTTTTTAACAAGACACACACTTAAATGTTTCTCCCTTCCAAATTTAGCCTTGGCAGATTCCCTTCTGAACCTGGATCATCCTGTGTTTCAGCACAATTCTATGGTCAACTTCTGCTGGATATGTTTTCTCTAGGCATTGCTAGATCCTCCAGTGTCATTCTATGGTCAATTTTTGTAGAGTTGCGCTGGAGGACCTAGAGATTCCTACAGACGATATTTTAATCAAATCCATGAACAACAAAGCCGCCAAAGTCAAAATCATAGACGTGGAAAACCAACTTTGGAATAAAATAGAAAACAAGGAGAGGGTGAGCGTCAATTTTTCCATTACGCTTCCAAAAACTGCTTCTTTCCCATTAAATTTTCCAAACAACTTGACAACAGAGTGTTGCAACTTCACCAGGAATTGTGTCAGTGGATCCACCCACATTCTAGCTTTAAGGCCATACTTTCCCAAGCCGCTCTGTTCTCCACAGAGGCCTGTCCATGTTGGGTACCATGAGCAAGGAAGCCATGCTAGCCATTTCATTGATCAGAACGTCAGTTCTTTTTCTCCAGAACAGAAGCGGACAGCTGGCGAGGGAGCCGAACAAAAGCTCTCTGTGTTTGCAAAGAAGGAATGCAGCCTGGCGAGTTGGGATGTGCATCGCTTTGACTCTGGAGACTTGGGACAAAGACTGATCCTGTTCCTTTGCTCTGAAAGAATGCAAGCAACAGATGCCTGAAATGTGTTCGTATACATATGCGTCTGCCTTGAGGGAATCTTAAAGATTCTTTAAAGTCATACACATATGTATACAAACACATTTTAAGCATCTGTTTCAGAGCATCCTTTTACCTAAACCATCAAACTACAGGGAGATTCCACCTAAATATTAGGACAACGATGGGCAACCTTTTGCACTTGGTGTGTCAAAATTCACCAAAAAAACTTGCATGACTTGGGTGGTGTGTCACTTTGAGAGACAAAAAAAACCATAATTTCGCAATATGTATAGTTTAAATAACAAAAAAATGTATAATTGTAATATATAACTGTACTCAATAAATCAAAAACTATTTACAGTAGAGTCTCGCTTATCCAACGTAAACGGGCCGGCAGAACGTTGGATAAGCGAATATGTTGGATAATAAGGAGAGATTAAGGAAAAGCCTATTAAACATCAAATTAGATTATGATTTTACAAATTAAGCACCAAAACATCATGTTATACAACAAATTTGACAGAAAAAGTAGTTCAATACGTAGTAATGCTCTGTAGTAATTACGGTATTTATGAATTTAGCACCAAAGTATCATGATATATTGAAAACATTGACTACAAAAATGCGTTGGATAATCCAGAACGTTGGATAAGCAAGTGTTGGATAAGTGAGACTCTACTGTAATACCATTATTTCCATGTACAACAATCTATGGTACCTCTTGCAGTTCCCACGCTGAATTCTCTCTATTCTAGTTTCAGTGTAGTCATGAATAAAGAATACTATAATAGTAATAATATGATAATATGCTACAATAATAGAATGATATAATAATCTCTCTCTCTCTCTCTCTCTCTCTCTCTCTCTCTCTCTCTATATATATATATATATATATATATATAAATGTAATGTGCATAATTCCCATGGAGTAAACAACAAAACCACTGGACGAAATCACACCAAATTTGGCTACAAAAGACATAGTCATCCAATCAATCTGCATGCGGCAGTGTGTCAGTAAAAATGGCTAGGCATGTCAGTGCTGACACGCGTGTCATAGGTTGGCCATTACTGTCCTAAACCATCAAACTGCAGGGAGATTCCACCTAAATATTAGGAAGAGCTTCCTGAGAGTAAGAGCTATTCGACAGTGGAAGATACTGCCTTGGAGTGTATTGGACTCTCCTCCTTTGAAGGATTTTAAACAGAGGCCATCTGTCATGAGGGTTCGGATTGTGTCTTCCTGCATGGATGGCCCCTGGGGTCTCTTCCAACTCCTATGAGTCTATGATTCTATTTTTTTCCATGTCAGGAGCAACTTGAGAAACTGCAAGTTGCTTCTAGTATGAGAGAATTGGCCATCTGCAAGGACGTTGTCCAGTTTGATGTTTTTACCATCCTTGTAGGAGGCTTCTCTCATGTCTCCACATTGAGCTGGAGCTGATAGAGGGAGCTCATCCACGCTCTCCCCAGGTTGGATTTGAACCTGCAAACTTGAGTTCAGCAACCCAACCTTCAAGTCATTAGCCCTGCCGGCACAAGGGTTTGACCCACTGCGCCACCGGGAGCTCCATTATGATTCTATGACGTTATAACTATCACCATGGGATTCATCAGGAAGGATCATATACCCTGATACCTTAAACTACGGCAAGGCTATTATTTTATTTCATCTTTATTCTGCCCCTCCTCCGAGGAGGGCACGGTGGCATACAGAGTTTCCCCTCCCCGCCCGCAACTTTATCCTCACAACAACCCTGTGAGGTAGGTTAAAAGAGACAGTGACTGGTCCAAGGTCCCCCAGTGAGTGTCATAGATAAACAGGAAATCGGAACCCCTCGTTAGACTTAGTCCAACATTTTAACCACATATACAACATTGGCTCTTTAGGCGTCAGGACCAGCATTTAAAACTGGAACTGGGTTAAAAGCAGATTTTATATTTCCATTTCTCTCTTTCTCTTGCATGTGTGTTTCTCTTAAAATCAATGAACCGGAATGATACTGAAGATGGTGTGACTGAGCTGTTCCATAAATCCCCATATAAAAAGATTTATTTGTAGGCAGACATGGAAACGCGAACTTTCGTGCACCGTGTTAATTTAACGCTCTAAACTAGATATTACAATACAACCCTTTATATGCTTCAGGACTTCTCGTGGATATGCAAAACCACGGGGAATAGAGACACCTATTGAACAAATTGGCAGGAGCATATCAAGTCACATTGGAGGACCTAGGAAATGCCAAGAAAGGGCGTATTATTTTCAGAAAAAACGTAAATGAAACCATGGGTATCATTTATGTGGTTATGGGGTCATTCTGTTATGAGCCACAAAGATTTATATGTTCTCAGGCCAACTCACTTTGGCAGTATCTAGTGACCAAACATAGAACACCGTGATATCAACAAAAGGGGAAACTGGCCAAGTTTTTTAAAGGGGGAGGAAATTACAAAACTGTCGATAATTTCACCAGCAATTGTGTGCATAATATGGCAAAACCTGGTTCCAAAAGTAATGTTCAGAAAAAAGATGATCCATCAGTTTTTGAGGGTTTGGAGTTGAGATGAAAGGGTATAAATTTCTCTCTAAAGAGTATGGAAGTGTTCCTTTTTTGGACTACAAATCCCACATCTCCCACCCAAGTAGATGGGAAATTCTGGGAGTTGTAACCTCCCAAAGTCGCATGAATAAGAAATTTGAGAAAGAGAGAAAGAAAGTAGTCTTTGGAGATTGAATGAGCCCCTACCTTCTGCCCTTCCTCTCCCCGAATACATGCTTCTGTCCTGTGTTTTTTAATATGCTCTCGTAAAACTACCATGCTTTTGAGGGGAAGAAAGAAAGGGGAAGAAAGGAAATGAAGGGCTTGGGTGGAAAATCCCAGCAGTCATACAATCAAATTGTCTTTATTATTATTATTATTTGTTTTTTTAAAATCTAAAAAGGAGAGGAAAAATAATCTCCAAAGTGAAAAGCAAAAGAGGATTTTCAGACCACAGGTCAGTGGAGGCTTATTTGCGTATTCCGTTTGGCACCTCAGGATCTGAAAAACCCCTGACCTCTTTTTTTAAAAAAAACATGCTTCCAAGGGAGCTTTTCCTTTGCTTTGGGAGAAACATCTTGCTGGGGGAAAAGATGTTACAGTCATATATCTTTTTTGTTTCCTTTTCTAAAAAAATGATCTCCACCAAAGCTTATGCCGCTGCATTTCCGAACCTCTGGGTTCCTCATTCGCCAGCAGCCTGTCCTTGTGGGGTTGCGGAAGTGATGACGCCGCCGGTTTGCAGCAGAGCCGCTCCTCCTGCCTTGGGCTCCTCCATCCGAGGCCGCTTGACCTCCGGCTCATTTGAAAGCTCCTCCGTGTCTTTTGCCACAGCTTCTCTTGCTTGGTTGACCACCACTGGAGTGGAGGAGCTGGCCTGGGCCGCAAGGAGCTGCAGTGGATTTGTGAGGGCTGGAGAAAGAAAGGGAGAAGAGAATCCATCTTTCCGTCTCTTTCTAAAAAAACACGATACTAGAAAACCACCAGATTTGAACAAGTCCAATTGGCCTGGTTTGGTTTATCCACAGGTCAGCTGTCCGAATCATCTAAGCCAAAGGTCCTCAAACTTTTGAAGCAGAGGGCCGGTCCACAATGCTTCAGACTGTTGAAGGGCCGAATTATCATTTGAAAAAAAAAAATACAAAAAAATTCCTATGCATACTGCACATGTCTTATTTCTAGTGCAACAACAACAACAACGAAAGAACAATACAATATTTAAAAATGAAAAAAAAATTTAACCAACATAAACCTAGCAGGATTTCAATGGAAAGTGTGGGCCTGCTACTGGCCAATGAGATAGTCAAGTTAATTAGGATTGTTGTTGTTGTGTGCCTTCAAGTCATTTCAGACTTTGGCTAAGCCTAAGTCTAAAATTAATTATTTATTTACTGCATTTATTTACTACATTTATATCCCACCCTTCTCACCCAGAAGGGGACTCAGAGCAGCTGTATGTACATACAATATATTATATTATTAGAATAGCACAATATTAGCATTATATATTACTATATTGAACTATACCACTATACTATTATATAATATGTAATATATAACATATAATTACTATTATTATATGGTATTATTATTAGTATTATATTGTATAACATAATATTATTATCAATATTATATGTATATACAATATATTATATTATTAAAACTGATATAAAAATATTATATTATAAAATTGAGGGCGGGGGCCAGGTAAATGACCTTGGAGGGCCGCATCCAGCCCCCGGGCCTTAGTTTGGGGACCCCTGCTCTAAGCTATTTAACCTCAGCAGACTGAGAGCCAGAACTAAGGTCACAACAACATTATAGAACTCCAATATTCTGATGATAACGTAGTCTGTGCGCATTGAGAAGAAGAACTACAAGCCACTCTAAACACCTTTGCAGAAGCATATGATTTTAATGCATATTTTAATTTTTATTGTAATTTTTTAATTTTGAAAGATTTTTAAATCTGATGTAAACTGTTTTTCTGATGTATATGTTTATATTGTAAGCCGCCCTGAGTCCCTTGATGGGTGAGAAGGGCGGGGTAGAAGTGATGTAATAAATAAAAATAAATAATACAAGAAGCTTGGCCTCTCATTAAGCATCAAGAAAACCAAAGTGCTCTTCCAGTAGTCACCAGCCATCCCCTCTGCAATGCCAGAAATACAGCTTAATGGCACAATGCTAGAAAATGTCAACCATTTCTGCTACCCTGGAAGCCACCTCTTTAGTTAACTATATATCCACCGCCAAGATCCACAGCCCCGAATTTAATACTATATATAAGGGGGGAAATTAGCAGAATAGAAAGAAACTCTGTATATCCAGTGGATGTAATGTTCCATGCATGAATAGACAAATCTACACACCGTAGGTGCCGCTGGTGATGCTGTTGGTGGGGAGAGCGTGCTTTCCGTTTTGCGTCACGGCTCGGACGGGGAGCTGGTGTTGACCGATGGCCACAGGGGTGGCTTGCTGGAGGATGGTGACCGTTTGTCCTGGGACGCCCTGAGACATCTGGCTGGCCACGGTCTGAATCACCCGGCTGCCAGTGGGGATTGCTGCAAACGCAATGGTGGGCTTCTCATCCATTCCTACAGAAAGAGAGTCAATTGTCATCCGCAATGCTCCTATTTTATCATCTTTTGGAGCATCGTGTTAACCAAAAGGTCTTAGGCGATATGGCTACAACAGACCCACAAACATGGGGCGGTGATTCACATGTTCCTACCTCGAGGCTCGCCAGCCAAGTCCAAGACTGTCCCTGTTGCTGCTTCATGGCTGCCACTTGCCGGGCCCTGGTTAGTCAGGATGTATCCATTTGCAGAGTTTGCAGAGGTGGTCACGACCCGGACCATGGTGACAGTAGGGGCTTGCTGCACCACATGAATGGCATGGCCCGAAGGCTGCTGGGAGGTCACAATGGAGGCCGGCATGTAGGCCACTGGCTTGGCCATGAGGGCTGAGGGCCGAGACGGGACTGCCATGATTACTGGCTGGGCACTTACAGGCGAGCCTGCGGGGAAAAGGAGAGGAAATGGGAAGAAATGGGTCCGAAGAGAAGATCCTAATCCAAGCAGTTCAGAATTCAGATGTTTTTGGACCTAATAATTGTAGAAAGAAACCTAACATTCTCTTTGCTTACCAGGTGCACTTTGTGAATACCGATACTCTGGAACGGAGGCTAGCTTTGAACCAAAGTCGTGATCGTGTGGAATGGGTGAGCCCTCCCGCGACAGGCACTCTGGCGTCTGGAGGCCACTTGTGTGAGGAGACAGCAAGCCGGGATGAGTAGGGGATGCAGGGGCACTCCTGGGGGGCACAGTCCCAAGGAGAGAGTCACAATTAGCTGACAAACGTCAAGACACCCTTAGAAGCAAGTTCCAGGGCCTGGAAGCAGCTATCAAGAAGACCCCGTCCTCTGTAGCTGGGACAAGGGTGGGACAGAGAGAAGGGAAGCTTCCTCCTACAGTGGAGCAGGAAATGGCTTTTGTCCCGCTCTCAGACCCAACGTACCGGGAGGAAAGAGGCCCAAAAGGGGTTCGGAAGCAGGACACCCCCCTCTGCCTCCGTTTTCGGAATGCCTGCTCCACCAGTTTGCCTTCTGAAGGAGGATCGATGCGCCAAAAAGAGCCCTTCCCTGGCTCCTCCTGAGAACGTGGGACTTTAATAAAATAACGGTTCAAGGAGAGGTTGTGCCGAATGGAATTCTGCAGGGAGCAGAGGGAGGAAAAGGGTTATCCCAAAGCGAGCGCAGAATTCCTCCTCATTTTGAGCAAGCGAACCAGAGCAGAGACTTACCTGCCAGCCTTTATCAGCTGTCCGGTAATAAGGATAATGCTTGGTGATGTGGGCATAGATCCCACTTAGTGTTAATTGCTTGTCCTGGGCTGACGAGATAGCTTGAACAATTAGCTGGGCATATGAGTATGGCGGCTTGGATTCGTCCTGCAGACAAACAACACAAACACAGACACACAGGGGAGTTTTTAGCAGCTTCACAGTTCATTAATAATTTAGGTTGGAGCTTTTCTAACAAGGTAGGCGCCAAGTATCCAGATGCCTTTTAAGGTAAGACCAAAAAAGAAGCAAACAAAAATCCCAAAACCGTTCTCCCCAACATGGAACTGTTATGATTGAGCCTCATGGCTCTGTTACTGACAGACGTGGGCGTAAGACTCCTCGAGAGTCAGATACTCTCGAGGAGCGAGAAAGAAAAAGACTGCGAGACATTTTTGCAGCACCATCTGACGAAGAGTCTTTTGAGGGGTTTACGGAGAGAATGGAGGAGGGGCTGGTTAGCTCGGAGGAGGATGAGATGGATTGGACTCGGGTAAGGGAGGAATTGGGTGCCACTGGTCATGATGGGATAGAAGATGAATGGGGACTTTCAGGACTAGACCCATGGCTTAGCTGGAGGGATGGGACGGGATCCACAGCTGGAGATGCTGTGGGGCGTAGTCAGAGGTGTTCCAGCTCTGATGAGGAAAGTGATGAGGAAACGCCCGGGTTAAGGAGGACAGCTGACAGTGATGAGGATTTGTAACTGGCATAAAATGGGGCTTGGGAGCAATTGCAAATTGCGTTGGGCAAGGTAATCTGGACAAACGCTTGGGATCTGTGTGGGACGCTTTCCTGAAGACTGGTGTGTTTTCCTGTGCTGAGACGTAAGTTGTTTTTGGAATTCAGGGTCAGACGGCGGGAGGAATTGTGTGGGCATTTGTTTGTGCAAACCTGTGCTTACTCTTATTAGCTTGACCTTCCGTCGTCTTCTTGACGGACGCCATCTCCTGCTTTGAAAACTCGGATTGAACTGACCACGGCTTGCCTTCCCCCTTCTGGACTTGGAAACTACAAACGTCTACTTCTGGCTTTGAACCACGGAAAGGAACTGGGTCTACTCTTCTGCTACAATCCTTGGCTGATCTGTTCGTGTTGGAAATCCTGTCTGCTGTGTGTGTGGGAGCGACGCAAGTTCCTCTAAGCACAGTGTTGGCAGCAGAGAGGAATCTGCTGCCAATTAGTTGCATTCTTTTGTATCTTGTGTTCCTCGGCTTTTGTTTTGTTTACCCTCAGGCTGAAGCAAGCAGTTTGTTTTTACCCGGATTAAACTTCGGTTTAATCCGGTTTATCTTTTGTACATTTTTTCCTTGTCCCTTTTTTGCTCCTAAAGGCTAAAATTGCCTGGCCCTTGTGTTTTTACGGGCATTTTTGAGTTCTGTAATTAAATAAACTCTGTTATTTTGAACCTTGTGGCGTTCTGTCCTTGACAGGAACTCCCTGAGCTCCTTGGGCCAATTCAAAATCCTTCTTATCCACAAATACAGGTGCAAAGAACTGTGGTGGAACTAGTCTTCTTTACTTTTAAAAAATAAAGGTTAAAAAACAAAATAGTACTCCCAGCAATGAGGCAATGCAATACACTATTGTTTTCATGGCCTGTTTTTAGATTGCCTAGAGGTCTTGGTGGCCCCCGGACATGATGTGAGAATGGGTTGAGTATAGAATCATAGAATCATAGAATAGTAGAGTTGGAAGAGACCACATGGGCCATCTAGTCCAACCCCCTGCTAAGAAGCAGGAAATCGCATTCAAAGCACCCCCGACAGATGGCCATCCAGCCTCTGCTTAAAAGCCTCCAAGGAAGGCGCCTCCACCACAGTCCGGGGGAGAGAGTTCCACTGTCGAACAGCTCTCACAGTGAGGAAGTTCTTCCTGATGTTCAGGTGGAATCTCCTTTCCTGTAGTTTGAAGCCATTGTTCCGTGTCCTACTCTGCAGAGTATTTTGTAGGATTCACAAAAATCCTAACAGTAAGGCCAATGGCAAGGTACCGTGGGAATCAAAGTTCAAAACATTTGGCGAGTCAACACTCCAGATTACATGGAGGCAGCCACTAAAATTATTCTTAAGCAGACAAACAATAACTTAGTTCAGTGAACTGAGCATTATAACTCTGTAGAGAAGAGTTTGAATTCTTGCTTGGTCATAACCATGGGCAAGTCACTCTCTCAGCCTCAGAGGAAGGCAAAGGCACCCCCCCCCCCCCACACACACATACACACAAATCCTACCAAGAAAACCCGTGACAGGCTTGCCATAGGGACACTTTAGGTTGAGAAGCCCTGGTATTTAAACAAGAGAGGGGGTATCATGGGCAAGTCACTCTTTCTTGCTGTGGGTATAACAATTTAGAAAGTGGAGATCTGTGGATCTGCCTTGAGCTCATGGAGAAAATGGACAAAATAGATGCAGCGGCTGGAAATAGGCAGATAGAAGAGTCTAGCTTCTTGTAACAAACCTTTGGGCTGTCTCCACCTGACGCATCTGCCTGCTGTTCCGACGTAGCCTTTGCTGCATATTCAGCCGCCAGCTGCAGGTCCGAGGTAACATTGTGGGTAAAACGGTATCCTGAGGAGCCAGCACCGCGGGGACTGGCCGGGCACGAATTGGGAACACTGTGGAAGAAAGAGCGATGAAAGAGAGAGGGAAGTTTCTCAGCTACGTGTTAACAATACACATACTTAAAGTATTAATAATGCAAAGATACTTCACACATTATACCACATACCAGACATATACTTCTACACTAAACTGAGATTAGTGTATTCCCTAAGAAACCTGGCAAGAACAGTGCGAGCTGAATACACAGAAAAAGGCTCAAAATCCTTTGCAGCATTTCAGTTCCTTGAAGAAAAGCCTGAAAATTCCTAGCCCAACAAACTTATGTTGGTGGAGGATTTTCATGTTGATACAACATCCAAAAATGTCATTTCTATTAATGGTATCTCAGTAGAGCCGTGCCCGGCTGATAGAGGTAAAAAAATCACAATTAGGAGATGTGCCACAAGATGGCACTCATGGCACAAGCTGCAAGAAACACATGCCAAGCAATAACATAGGAAAAAATATGAATGCTTACTTAAAGCAGAGCCTCTTTCAGACCAAAGAGGAGTCATTAAGATGTGGGAGGATTAATAAGTAAATCAAAACCCACCATCAAACAACTATGACCTGGAGAGAAAAGTGTGTCTGGGGGCGCAGAATGGCACAGGGACCAGCTGGAAAGGGACAAGAAGCATCAAGCGTTTTCGCTGGCCCTTCACCTGCAGCCTGCCTGCCAAGAGCAGCACAGCTGAAGAAACAAGCAAAGAGCTCTGATCAGAAGACCACTGCGGTTGTGTATACTGCATATGCCAAGCCCCTATATTCACACAACCACACATCTTGAGAAACCAACTGGCACCCTTTAAATGCCACCAACAGGGAATGCACCAAAATCCATCCAATGAACTTGTGCACAGTGCCAGGAGTAGAAAAGTGAAGGCTGAGCATCGTGATGAAAGAAACCCATCCATGCCCACGCAATGCCTCCTTTGCCATCTTTATGTCTGGCAGCGTTGGCACAACTCAACGTGAACATCGATAACTATAGTTTGGGACATAAAAGCGACACTTGAGAGGATGACACACAACGGTGTGGGCAGAGCTGCATGAAAACAGAGCTCTGAGAAATTACTATGTTGGATTTATTACTTTCAGAAGCCAGCATGGCCAGTTTAACTCTGCAATGTGTAAAGAACCACCTGCTTTTATGTCCAATGTTCATGGTGGTTGGAGGATGCGGGGAACCACAGTCCAAAGACTACTTTTCAAAGCTGAGCATGAAGGTCAACATATTGTGGGAGGCACATAGTTTATGCCTTTGGAACAAATAGACAGAGGAGCAGTTAATTTTTTTTTGAGGGGGGGTTACTAAATCCTCTTCACATGCAAGGCTAGTTCCAAGCCAGGATATTTTACTGTCTGAAGAAAGTGGAACTACATGATGCTCCTTGTTCTATAATTAGGTTTTAAAGATAGGCTGCACCATTCCAGCATGTCGTAGTGGATTTAGTGTTGGAATATGACTCTGGAGGACCAGAGTTCGAATCCTTGCTTGGCCATGAAAATCTACTTGATGACCCTGAATGAGTCATACACTGTCAGCCCCAGAAACCCCGTGAAAGGTCCTCATCAGTGTCACTGTAAGTCCACAACTTGTAGACACACAACAAGAACTGCTTTTTTCTCTATTCCAGATTGAGTCACGATAAACACAGTCTCCCAAAAGGAAAGTGCCATGGGAAACTGGATTCCTAGCACTCAGCACTAGCAACAACATTCCTACTACCCAACTAAACAATGCATCAGCCCAGTTAAGACAATAAGAAAATGAAACGTGTTCCTTGTTTCTCCTGCTCTCCCCCCTCCCAGCAAATGAAATACCCACTTATTTCACAATGCAAATCTCTCCAGTTTCTTACTGCTGTGTACTGATTTGTGGGGTTATTCCCAATTGCCTAGCCACAGAAGCCATCTCTTGAGTAGGGAAATAGCTGGGAAATTTTACTTTTCACCATCAAGGCATAATTTCCTGGAATTTTATGCTGTCACAAAAATCAACCATTTTACCAGAAAATGTTAACCACAAGCTTAGCTGGCCATGATCAATTTATCCCTGTATGTGTCAGTTTGTCCTAGATGCAGAATTGTTCATGTACATGCATAATGCTTTGCCTAGGGAAAAAACACACTCAGGCAAGTATGTCTATTTTTTGACTTTGAAACACTACATTATTTTTGCATTTCCCTCGCAGAAAGAGGAAACAAACACGGTAAAACCCAACCAAGTCAAGAGCCACCTGCTTTGGGATAATACCAAGAAATGAAATGGGATCTTCTTATAATCCTGTCATGATTTACTTGATAAATCCCACAGGTAATGGGTTTGCCATACAAATTAAAGTATATCAGAGAAAAATAACAACGAATGGGGGACTGAGAACAAAACACGAAGCTTTACAATATAATGCCACATACTAATACCAAACTTATTCACCCAAGGTTTGTATAGGGACAACAACATGTTTTGGTGGGGAGGAAAAGACATTATGGTGGCTGTGTGGGATCAAAAAATCAGTCAAATGAGGACTGAGAATTCTTAGTAGCAAGGGTATTGACTGACAGGTAGGAAAATATAAAACTGGGGAAGAGGGTATTCAAATAGGGCATAGTAACAGGAAAGAGGCTATTAATGGCTGCTTGCCATCCTGAACAGAACCATTCCATATTGTAAAATTTTATTGCAGGTTCTTTTTCAAGATGACGAAAACAAGCCTCTAAAAATACAAAAAGAAGATGACTGCATTCCCTTGGCTGCTGACCACGCTGTTCTTGAATGTGACAAGCTAGCTGTGCCGCAAACAAACGTGCCCTCAAGCCTTTTCTGCCTTTCATCAAAGACTTAACTAATTTTGGTCCCAAACCACAAAATTCACAGCGAATGGTGCCACTCAGAGCTTGGATGTACTCTCTGTTGCCTAAACATGGCAGTGAGGGAATGCCCATCAACACTGGCTAATATAGGCAAAGGTGAGAAATGCTGGGGGTTGCAATCCAAAAACATTTGGAGGGCTGTATTTCTCCCTCACTCCCTAACACTCACAGACACATATGGCACCGCAGCATTGGCATCTCCATCTATATTTAGTGAAGCTAACATCAATTTCCCGCTGTACCCACTCATCCTTTGCTAAATGCCCTAAAGACACTAGATCTCATATGAACTTAGAAGCTAAGCAGAATCAACCCTGGTGAATAGTTTTATAGGAGACTACATTTGAATATGAGGTGCTGTAAGCTCTATTTCAGAGGAAAAACGATTTGAAGCAACATAAAAACAGCCCAAACTTTAGATCTAGATGGTTTCATAGCTTTTCTTCCTCACAATTATTATCCCCATTTTACAGATGTAAAACGGATGCAAAATGACAGCAACTACATTCCAACACCATAGGCTATAGAAACCAATGAGGTTAAAAACACGACTCTCGGAAGAATATGTGGTCAATGGATTGCATAAAGCCATTGATATTGTGTATTGGATACACAATATCAAAATGCAACACACAATCCACAGAACCGCAAGGTCTCCTAGAAGCCATTAGCTATGTTCATTTTTTTAAAAAGCAACAAAGATAATCCAAGCAATTCCAGTCTCAGGCTTCTTTCATAAAAAAACATGCTGTTTCCAATTAGGGCAGCATTGAATTTAGATATGCATTATGAAAAGCAGAATACATCCAATCAAGATTGCAAACAAGAGCTGCACAGCCCATTTGAAAAAGTATGTTCATCTTTTGAAGTCGATGCAATGCAATTATATCAACAGCATATTTCCTGAGCATAGGAAGCCTGGAGAAGAGAATTCATTATTTGTTTGGCTTGTTGGATCTGAAATTGAAGCTGAATGTATTCAAATCCATCAGCTTCCTTTCGTACTCTCGCTGTGCCTCTCACTTCCTCCTACAGCGGGACTCGACTGGGTTTTGTTTTCCTGTTTTCTCCTGTGCCAGCAAAATAGTTGTCCACTGTGGTCCAAACAGGGAATTATGAGATGTTCAGTGCTGCTGTTACAACACTAACCCTTTCATGGATTCCTGGCTATGAATATTGCTATTTTAACTACAATTCAATCAGTAATTGACTGCAAACCGCACAGAACCCAAATGATAGGTGATAACTGAATTAACTTATTGGTAAAAGCAAAAGTATTTAGGGTGGATTAAGACATTCAGCAGCTTTTCATACATAGTTTGCAAGCAGTCACCATATAACATTTTGTGACCATATGCCAGCTTCTGAATTGATTCCTACAAATACATGTTTGGATGGATTTTAACTTAATTTGTGCTATTTGTTTTTAATTCTATTTTAATATCTGTATATTTTAAATTGTATACTCATACTTTTATGTCAAGCTGTTTTGAGTCCCCTTTGGGAAGATAAAGTGGGGTATAAATAATAATAATAATAATAATAATAATAATAATAATAATAATAATAATAATAATACAGTAGAGTCTCACTTATCCAAGCTAAATGGGCCAGCAGAAGCTTGGATAAGCGAATATCTTGGATAATAAGGAGGGATTAAGGAAAAGCCTGTTAAACATCAAATTAGGTTATGATTTTACAAATTAAGCACCAAAACATCATGCTATATAACAGATTTGACAGAAAAAGTTGTTCAATGCGCAGTAATGTTATGTTGTAATTACTGTATTTACCAATTTAGCACCAAAATATCACGATGTATTGAAAACATTGACTACAAAAATGGCTTGGATAACCCAGAAGCTTGGATAAGCGAGGCTTGGATGAGTGAGACTCTACTGTAATAATAATAATAAAAAATGTGGATCAAAATGTATAATGGGAATGGGTCCTTAATGCATCTTGAACAAGATTTAATCATATGACAAGTTACATTACGGCTAACTCTTGAACTCAGGGCCAGTGCAACCAAGTACTATATTATCACCATTCTGCAGTTATGTTCACACAACGATTGCAATCCTACATGGCTCAGCATTGTCACACTTCTGTGCTGGCATTTACATTAAGAGTATACCATTTCCCACTCCTCCATCCCACCTAAAATTACTATACTGCTGCTGAAAAGACCCACACGGCTATTCCATGCCTCGGAGGAGTTTCTCTATATCTCTGCAGTCAGCATGTGTTCAGCTAGTATGTTCATGTGTCATTAGAGTTGATTTAAAGTCAAGATTTACAACAAAAAAACCCTAGCCCTCCATTCAAATTAGATTTTAAAAAAATTAAACCAGACTTCCAATGTTTCCTAAAGACACAATACCATAGAAAGATCCTAAATTGCAGAAATAATAACTAATTCTCCCATTTTGAATTATATTATGTGAACAGCAGTTTATGGGGACTGGAAATAAACCGACAAATCCTGGTTCATGTGTGTTTTCTCCCTCTTGGCCTTTCCTCACCTTAAGTCAAAGACAAAGAAGAACAATCAACACAGACTTTGGGAGTTGGAATAGATCCAAACAAGGAGGAAGAGGAGCTTGGACAGAACTGCAAAAGATCTCATTGCTGATTACTTAAAATTAATCTGAAAAACCATCCAGAGGATCATTTAGTGTGCATTCTCCTTCATCTGTGAATATGTATTAAACCTATATTAAAAAATAATGCACACCTTCTACAGAGAATGATTAAATAAATATAGGATCTTCCTCACTAGTGATTTAAATGGTGATTGATCATTACAGCCGAGTCCTTTAGAGAAGCAATTCTAATCATGACTTAAATCAATTTGATTTAGAACAAATCAGTCCTGTGCCTCCTGCTAAACAAACTGTGGTTTGTTTATCCCCTCCCACAGCGCTCAGAAGTGATTACATTAGGTTTCGCCTACATCTATGGCAGGCATCCTCAGAGGTTGTGAGGTCTGTTGGAAACTAGGCAAGTGGGGTTTATATATCTGTGGAATGTCTGGGAGAAAGAACTCTTGTCTGCTTGAGGCAAGTGTGAATGTTGCAATTGGCCACCTTGATTAGCA
This sequence comes from Anolis carolinensis, assembly GCF_035594765.1. NCBI lineage: Eukaryota > Metazoa > Chordata > Lepidosauria > Squamata > Anolidae > Anolis > Anolis carolinensis. Next base: position 1,894,001 of record NW_026943824.1, read on the forward strand.
CTGAACAGACTGGCAGCTTCAAAGCCTGGCTGCTTCTTGCCTGGGGGAATCCTTTGTTGGGAGGTGTTAGCATTGCCCTGACTGTTTCCTGTCTGGAATTCCTCTGTTTTCTGAGTGTTGTTCTTTATTTACTGTCCTGATTTCAGAATTTTTTTAAAAAAATACTGGTTTCCAGATTTTGTTTTCATGGTTTCTTCTTTGCTGTTTTGAGGATGCCTGCCGCAGATGTGGGCGAAACACCAGGAGAGAATGCTCCTGGAACATGGCCATACAGTCCAAAAAACTCACAGCAACCCAGTGATTCCGGCCATGAAAGCCATTGATAGCACAGTGAAGTATCTCCTCCTTTGTGGCCACAGGTAAGCAGTGACATAGACCTGAACCTCTTACCATACAGCTTCCGTTAGAGGCCCCATGTTTGCATTCTACCACAAAAAAAAAGACTTTGGCCATTTCCACAAACGTGATCTCATAGACAGGATGTTTCTATTGGCTTCCTCCCCATGGCCAAGAACCATTTTTCTCGATGTGGAATAAGAAGGCAAATCATTGGGGGGGGGGGGGGGGGAGAGGTTGTAAAAAGGATATTTAAAGATGTAATCTAAATCTAAAAGGACAAAACAGGATCCAATGTTTATACTCCAATTTTTCAGTGTTTACTGGACTATCCCCCCTTCCCCAAGATGGCCACATTTGTTTAAAGCTGCAACAAAGGGGGTTTCTTAGAAGCTAAGCAAAAGGTGGAGACAGGAAAGGATAGAGAGGGGGAGGAAAGGAGGAAAAGGAAAAGGAGGCGAATAATTCCTAAAAGCCACACTGTTTTTGTACATTTCACATGATGGAACTGCTGAAGTGGGCAGGTTTTCTTTGGCCGAGTTAACGCTCAACCATTTTCTAGGTAGCAAACTTTTCTATAAGGGGAAAAACTCCAACATAAACTGGTAGAAAAGAGGGGGAAAGAGAGACATTACAAGCCCGGGAACAAGAAACTGGCGGTGGAAGGAAAACCTGGCAGGAAAGCAAGCGCGAAAGTAAACAGAGAAGCAGTCTGAGGGGTGGGACTGTTTGTTTTGTGTGTGTGTTCCTGTTCAAGGAGCCAATGTTGGACCAACCAATTCAAGGAAAGCTGGGAAGGGGAGGGCCGGGCCAGGCTCGGATTTCCAAAAAGGAAACTAATTTCGGATCCCTCCAGGCTCCAGCCTGTTTCCCAGTGACCAATCAGGGGAAGGAAAGGCAAACGCACACCAAATTAGGCAAGTGAACTCTACCAAAGGGAGGGGACAGAGAACACACACATAGAGAGAGACACAACGCTGGAAAGCTGAGCTCATGAGAACTGCTTCCCAAGGCACCAGGAGGGAAACAAATGAGAAGGGCTACAAACTCACCCAGCCCTCCTTATGTGGATTGTTGACATTTCTCAAAGAAGGCAAGAAAACACATAGCAACCAGTTAATCTAGTAAAAACCATTCACCATAAGCAACCCTCTGGGAAGCTGGTTTTTTCATGGAGCAAAGCAGACCTAGGTACTTCAATGGACAGGGATAGGCTGCCCTAATGGCTTGGATTAGAAGTTTTATCTAATCCAATTGTACTGTTTCCAGAAGTGGGCACTCAAAACTAGGGTCGGAAAGCTGGAATTGTTCTGCACACCCCTCAACTGTCCCAATGCATCCTGTCACCTTTTCAGTTGTTTTTAAAAGGCCTCAAGTTCTCTCTCCCCCTCCCATTTTTGTCCTTTGTCTTTGACTTCAATTGCTCCAAATGGAATTCAAAGTAGAAAAGTAATCTGAATTCATTTAACTCAGAGGAGAGGGGGAAAGGGGAGGGAAGAGAACCTGCACGGGTCCTGGTTTTTACATGTTGGGAAATATGCAATATATGGTATAGAAAGCCAGCATGGTGTAGTGGTATGAGCACTGGATTACAACTCTGGAGACCAGGGTTTGATTCTCACTTTGGCCATGGAAACCCAGCTGGTGACCTTGGGTGAGTCACATATTCTCAGCCCCAGAAATTCCCCTGGGTTTAGGGTCGCGATAAGTTGGGAAAAAAACTTGAAGGCTCAGAATGCCAAAAAGCTAGCATCTGGCATGTGGAAATAAGCTTTCTCCAGTAATCGCTGCCTATAGTGATTGAACTAGTTACTCTTCCACCAAAGTTAATAAGCACAATTGTTTCTGAAAGTGAATTACAGAGAGTGGGATGTTTACTTTTACATTTCCCTGGCATTTTGGATCCTAACTCCCAGAATCTGAATACCCTGGGGGATTCTGAGAGTCGTAGTCCAAAACCAAAACCAACTTCCATAATCAAAGAAATAGAAGCAACACTTCAGCTCCAGAAATGCAGTTTTTTTCTAGAAGTAATGAATACCAGATGCTGTAGGCTGTATTCCAGGCGATGGAACTGACAAAATCACCTCTGAGTATTTCTTGCCTATGAAACATCTATTAAATTAATGGGATCGCCATGTCAACTTGGACACACAAACACACACAACCTCCCTTCCCTTCCTTTATCCCTTTAATAGCCCTATAAGACAGGACATCTTGTGCTCTCTGATGTGAAGAAATGGCAAGGTTTGCCTTTGCTCCCATGTGCCAGGGCCGGCGCCACAATTGTGCCCACTGACTACAACTCTTTCTTTCCTTCCTGGAAAATTGCCATAGCCAGAGAACTCACCGACTGGCACTGGTCCACAGGTCACCATTTTGAGAAACACCACTGCAAGGCAAGTCTGACTGAGAGAGAAGGATCTAGCAAGCTACAAAGGGGTAGCTTTTAGACAACTCCACTTTTTCAAAAACAAAAGCCATACAAATAATACATCACTCTCATATTCCAAAAGGAACTGATCTCATCCGCTCCGCTTCCTGAGAACAGAAAGCAAGGCACAAAGTTGTTTCACGTGGGGCAAAGCAGAAAAGGGGATGTTTATACACTCAGCAGGCCCTCCCCTGAAACAAGAAAGGAACAATGTAAAGCCTGGGCAAGAGTCAAAAACCTCAAAAGTATTTTCCCCCTAGAAACTTGGTTAGATTTGCTGCTTCTAAGCCTCAGTGGATGTGGAAGCCTCAGGCCGGCATTTCATAAAACATTCTTTTGTAGGACTGGGCAGGATTATCATCTCTTACTTTCTCTTTGCGACAAAGCTGCTTCCCAAAGGCGGTCTGGTCTAAGGGATACATACACAGCAGCATTAAAAATGCAGGGCATTTGCTGAGTTCTTTTGCCACCCTGCCGCCTACAAAAGCAACTACGGAAGCCCTAACCCTATTGGCATCAAAAGGAGGATGTTAGAAAACAAAACCACAAATGTTTCTGCTAGAAAGAGAATGAAAATAGAACACGTTCTCTCTCTTAATTTAACTATATACACATGTTCAGCTTACTCACAGCTCACACCCAAGCAGCCAAAACAGCAACAGAAAATATCAAGAGGTGCCATACACTGGATGTGACAGTTTGTCTATCTCATTTATTTATTGTTTCACATCCCATTCTTCTTCCAGTTTGGGACCTAAGACAGCTTATACAAAGAGGCAAATCTAAGAGAAAAAGCTAAATATCTGACAGTAAAGTCACCACTAATTTAGTAAAGACACATGGTTTGTTCCTAATTCCTCAGTTGTGTACTCCAAAAGAAGAACTGACAAAAGGAGTGGAACAGAAACAACTAGAAATGAAGAAGATAAAAACTGAAGTTTGATCATGATGTCTTTTGCAGCAAACTATGTTCAACACAAATCATAGTTTATTGTTGACATGCACTGATTGAGCAATGGAAGTCTGCTACACACTGGATGCTCTTTTCCTATGGGGATTAAGAGCCCTGAGCACTGGAGTAGCCACAGTGATGGGAACATGCAATCTCCTTACCTGATAGTGCCAGTGGGAGATGGCAAGGGGCTGATCAGGTTCCGGAGATCCGGCTCCGGAATGTGAATCTTAAGTGGGGAAATCTGAGGGTAGAGTGGCCGAAGTGGAGGTGATGAAGCTTCTTCTTTGACTTCCTCTTTGTGATAAAGCGACGTGAAATGGATCTTGATGTTTGTGCTGGGGAATCGGAAGGTGCATCTGAGGAAAAGAAAGAGAAGGGTTTGGTCGTCTGCATAGCACTCAATTTCTTGGCTGGTACATACAATCCTACCTTCATATCTGTGGATTTGACTTCTGTGGATATGATTATTCCAGGATTTGATTAAAAATACTCTAACTCCTCCCATGTGACTCTGTGATCAACTCTATCCAGTTATGCTGGAGGACCAAGAGATTGCTAGAGAGAGCATCTCTGTAGGAGTCTCTAGGTCCTCCAATGTGGTTCAGTGGCCAGCTTATGGCAGAACTAAACCACAGTCATGCTAGAAATCCTATACATTAGTAAAAAACAAAACAAACCAGCAACTTCTTTGTTTGCATATTTTGTGACTTTCTTTCCTTCCACTCAAAAAGAATTTGGGGAAACCAACTTTTCAGCATTTGTAGGTATTTTTCCAGAAAGAGAGCAAGATGAAAATAAGCTAAGAAAGTTTTCAACCAGCACTGTGCATCTCAAGAGCTATACATCACAGCTCTGTAAAATCCAGCTGTACCACAAAATGTACCTTTACCACCAAAACAATCTCTCCCTGGTGATTTGTTCAAGGAAATGCCCAGGCCCGCTCCATTTCATCTGACATTTTCTCCATCAGCAGTTATGCCTGGTTGTAACCGGATGCACAGACATCAAACATGTTATAAGTATGGACAGTTATGATGGATGTTATAGCATACAAGTCAATTTTCTGCTGGCACATTTCTCTCTCCAGGACTGCAAACAGCCTTGGCAAGGTTCCTGCTACCCTACTACATCTCTCCACTGGCAAGCGCTGAACAAAGGATGGAGATATTGTAATTCCACTTCTGAAAGATCCTGTGGGAGAGAAACACGAGAAGGGAGTAATGCTTTCCAGACACAAAATGCCAGCAGCAAAACTCCTGTTTCTAGGGTGCACACTCCCTTTTATATTAAACACACCTGGTTAGTTATTTCAATTGTTTAAATGCTTCTTATTTTTCCAGAATTGACATAAAAATAGAAGAGAAAGATACATAGCCATTTAAGGCCAAAACCAAGGATGTGATGTTCTAGGGAACTGCAAATGCACAAACAGAGGTGGTGGGTGCACCAGTTATTTCTACTCCATACTTCATCTCAAATCCATCCAGACCGGTTTCAATTTATGATTTGTCTTCAACAAGTTAGTTGCACTAAAAAGCACATGTATTTATTTATTTATAAAACATGTATTTCACATTCTTATCATGAGATCTCCATGCAGCGTAGAAGTAAAACCAATACAAAACAATTAATACAATTATTGAAACAGACTATTAAATATTAAAACAGTTTACAATCATGTGCTTGACTATTTGAAAGTGATTCCCAAGTTTTATGCCTTTACTTGATGTTTAATGAAGTCAGAATTGACACCGATGGGCTCCAAAGGGGAAGCATTTCACAACATGGGAACTACATTTGAAAAGGCCCTTCCTCTCCAATCTCTGAAGGTAGTTATATAATTCTGATGTGGTCTCAGGGGTGCCTTTAATGTCTGAGAATTTGTTGGTGTATAAATAACAGATGGTCTAAAGAGCTAGGAAGCCCAAGACAACATTTCAAACACTCGTGGCATCTCTCCCTGGGGCATTTTAAGGAGAGAGAGTTGCCCCAGGGAGATGGCATCCAAGAAGATTTTGCAGCAAGTGATGAGAAATTGATATTCTATCTCCATATTTGAATTGACATTTTGAACCTGGTAGTGCAATCTGCTTTGCTTTGAAATGCAAAGTACGTATTTTTTTCTGTTTGGAAATTAAAATAGGAATCCTAGCTGTTTCCAGATCAAAAGGTTATTCCATTTCACCTAGTCGACTAGTTTCCAGTTAAATGCAGACGATAAGCCTTGGTCCCACTATGACTGGGAGAGGAGGAAGCTTAACAAGTAAATAAAGTATACTAGGATTTCCATGTGTTTTGGACTCCAGCATTGACCAAATATTGACCAATCCGGTAGGCTGTTAGGAATTGTGGGAGTTGGAGTCCAAAGCACCCAGAGGGCCAAAGTTTGGCCATGCCTGATTCTAGCCTGACTCCACTTTGGTTTCTCACGTGTCAGTGGTACCCACATTAGTATGCAGAAATGTATTGTGAGCAGATATGCCCACTACTCAATTTTCTTCCATTTCACAATTTAAAAAGCACGTTTACAATCTGAGATGTAGATGAGCACAGAAAAACGGCATTGTTTTAACCGAAGAGCCTGAAAATTAAAAATTAATAAATCCTCACCCCAGAGCAGTATCATAAAATATTGTTAGACTAATGGATTTCTCTAGAAGCCTTTTCATTTATTCTGAGTTCTTGCAGTGGAAGAAAAAAACACTACATTCCAAACAACAGAAGTAAAAGAAAAGCAAATATGGACCTCTTTATACATCTCCTTCACGAGGCATGCAAAATTCAACCACTGTGACTAGGGATGCATGCTAAATACAAAAAAAGCTGTAAAGAAGGAACCGGCAGTATCTGAAAGCCAAGGCTCAGAAGCCATGGACAAAAGTATTTTATTTTGAAAAATTAACCACCACAGAAAAGGGGAAAAGCTGAACGAATATTGGCTGGGGAAAGATCCGTTGGCCTTTCTTTCCTTTTTCCTTTCAAACGCACACCTTTTTACAGTTCACTGGGCACTAGGCACTGTAAACATGCCTGTATAAATAGGAAGGCTTCCATAAATCACCCTGGAACTGTAAATTCTGCAGACATCTTGCATTACTCAAGCCATGAAAATATTTGCACTGTAAGAGCTTGTTTACACACTCAAGGATCTAGGGACGGCTGTCTCAGCAATGTTAATCCCAAGGGAGCAATTCTTGTTATCCGCAACAGACAATAAGCTGTAGGGTGTTCAAAAGTCACCTTTCTGGTCACCAGTTCTGGATGTTCAAGCACTGCTAGCCCAGTTTAGTTAACTCATGCACTTGGTGTGCACACACTCAACTCCTTCACACCAAAAAATGAATGAAGCTCTCTGACTGATCTAGACCAGAGGCCTGGGCCTTCTCAGAAGTCTTAGCCAGCTTAATGGCCAGGAATTCTGGGACCTGAGGTACTAAACACCCGGAGGGTCACAAGTTTGACACTACTGATCTAGATCCTAGAACGATTTTGTTTGCATCAGGAACAACTTGAGAAACCGCAAGTCACTTCTGGTGTGAGAGAATTGGCCGTCTCCAAGGACGTTGCCCAGAGGATGCCCAGATTTTTTATGTTTTTGCTGACATTCTCTGTTAAATTTTTGAGGTCTCTCACTTGAAAGAACTATTAAAGAGTGATGATGATGATGATGATTAGAAACAAGGATGGCCATATTCACTATTCAGTGTTGCAGCATTTGAGCACACTTTTCCTTGCAGAAGGATAACTCAGTTAGTCTGTCCCAACAAATAACAGTCTTGTAGGACTTGAAAGCACTACATTTATTACTGTCTGAGATTTTGTGAAGTACACTTCTGCAAGAGCACGACCCAGAATGCTAGGTATATATGGTAATCACTGATATAACTAGAAGTGGGATTGTTCATGCATCCACAAAAGCACATGGTGCTCATGGCTAAGGTGCTACAGGTCTCTTAAAGAGGAACTATAGTGCTTTAATTGTGTAAAGTGTGAAAGGGTGCTTTAGAAAGGAACAAAACAGCATGTGGCCTTGATAAGGGCACATGATAACATCCAAGCGCATTCAACAACACAAAGAGTGGTTTTGTCTCATTGGAGAATGAAGGAAAAGAAATGAAAACAAAACCAACACAAATGCACAGCAAAGCGCAAAGCTGTTTGCTTCCTGCATTCCACTTACAACATTTTGTCCAATCTGGCAGAAATATGTTTGCTCTTGGCCTGAAATTCAGCATGGAAAGCATTCTGGTTGGAGGGGTTATTTCAGCCAAACCCCAAACAGCCTGAAATAGCAAGGCTCTTTCTCCTATTTTAAAGAAACATTTTTGCAACTTGATACTACAACAGGATTATTAGGTAAACAATGATAAGCAACGCAGTTTGAGAATCTAACTAAACAGAACAGCTGCTTCTTGGGGTAGGATTTGATATACAGAGCTCATTACTTTTGAAACAGTCCTCAATATTGTAATTTTGAACTCGTGAAGCATGCTCTTAAGAACTATAAATCAGTCCTGAATATACCAGATCTGTATTTATTCATACATTTAGAACTTCTCTCTTTTTCCCTGCACAGTCCAAATTAAAGGCCTGCCTATTTTGTTTCTATAACTGCAACCTGGTGACAGTAGACCATGAGAACCTACTTGGTGACTTTGGCTACACTACCTTCTCTCTACCTCAGAAGACAGGGGCAAGCCTCGGCGAAATCCTGCCAAGAAAACACCATGGTAGGGTTGTAAAATGCTGGATTTAATTACTGTAGATTACTCCTGTATTGAGTCATGAGTATTTCTACTAGCTATACCTATGAAATAGCAGCTAGAGTCAGCACAGTTTATTGATTTGAGAGCTGGACTCGGGAAAACTAGGGTTCGAATCCGCAGAAGTCTATTTTGGGCATTTTTTTCAAACTTTATTTACTTCTCTCTCGACCTATGACAAAAGCAATGGCAAACACCCAGAGATCAAATCTTGCCTTACTTGAAGGCATACATCATCATCAACAATGACAGCAATATTTCCTACTCTCAAGATTGAACAAGGCAGTTTGTGGGGCTGCCAAAGAAACCAAACTATATACGTATCTTATCCAGATCAAACAGTGGCTAGCTAAACACTTGCAGAATGTAATAAGCTGGACACAAAGGTGTCAGTCTCTGTTGATCAACTCAAATTCTACACTGGCCAAAGCAATGATTGCATGATGGAGACAATGGCTTAAATCCAACTGTCAGCCCCAAGCAAAGTAAATACAGAATCAATGGGTAGTTGAAAAGCTGGCATTTATGTAAATTCAATTTGGGCGTATTCTGGCTGGGACTAATAAATCCATTTCAGTCCAAATTAGATGGAACCTTGTTAATTGAAGTATACCTGTATAACTTTTATTTTCTCCTTATGCTTAGTGGCAAGATGGTGATACATACTTGCAGCAAATGAAGGATTCTAATTTGCATTGGTGACAGGGTTGCCATGTTTTCAAAACAGCAATAACAGAGAGTTGGAATTCATGACAAGCAGGTTGACAATCGAGATGAACAAGTCTGTGTTCCCCCTAAATATCTTGAGTGAAAGCACAAGTTCAGTATACTTTATGCTGGCTGAAATCACCCATTCCCTTGATGTAACACTGTTCACGTATCAAGAGTCGCCATAATATGACCTAAAGCGTCTCTTGCAAAATATCTCTTTTTCTTCCAGTCTAGAAGATGCAGCTGTTCCTGCAGTACCTGATCGCTGTCTGCATTCTTTTGCAATTAGGTAAAGAAAGAAAACTGAAAGGGGCGAGAGGGGGCTGGGAGGAACTGCAATTTTTGGCTGTGGGAATCCTTCCAACCTCAAACCCACACAAAAAACAAACAAACAAAAAACACCATGTTTCTGGGATAAAAAAATATTTTTAAAGAATTGCAAAAATTGAGAGCCTGGGGTGGTGGAACTCAGATCCTCCAGGAGATGAATGAACCTCCTAACCTTGGCACTCTTGCTTTAGACCAGATTTGGCAACTTCAGGTCCAGAAAATTTTACCCTTGTTACCAGAAGTATCCCTCAAAATGCTATAATTACAAAACCTAATGCTGGACTCCCATTTCTAGTTTTAAGGAAGAGGTCAAACATCTCAAGGGACCCACAATTTGCCCACTTTTCAGCATGGGGGCCCTTCAGGAAAAACAAAAATGGTATCTGCAGGCACCACGTTACCCACATACAGTAGAGTCTCACTTATCCAACATAAACGGGCCGGCAGAATGCTGGATAAGCGAATATGTTGGATAATAAGGAGAGATTAAGGAGAAGCCTATTAAACACCAAATTAGATTATGATTTTACAAATTAAGCACCAAAACATCATGTTATACAACAAATTTGACAGAAAAAATAGTTCAATACGCAGTAATGCTATGTAGTAATTACTGTATTTATGAATTTAGCACCAAAATATCACAATGTTTTGAAAACATTGACTACAAAAATGCATTGGATAATCCAGAACGTTGGATAAGCGAATGTTGGATAAGTGAGACTCTACTGTATTTCTCTTGTTTCAGGACAATTGTCCTCCCTCTTTTTCTATTTGCCTCCTTGAACCTCAATGCTATTATTTCAAAATCATAGAATCATAGATTTGGAAGAGACCACATTGGGCATATAGGTTAACCCCCTGCCATGCAGGAAAAGCACAATCAAAGCACCCCCGACAGATGGCCATCCAGCTTTTGTTTAAAAGTTGTCTAAGAAGGACGCCTTTAAATGTTAAGTTATACTTGAGGATCTTTTGCACGGTAAATATTAGGTATATACTTCAAAATAAACTTTTTCTCCTTTACATTAGTTCAATTTGTCAGATAACTGGAATTGCTCTCTTTCAGAACTGGAATTGTTGCTATGGAATATCTGAATCGTGCCTGCAGGCGGTTTACAAAGATTGTACACCAGCTGGGGCCACAAAGTAAGATGAAGTTTGAGAGCCTCTGACCTAAAACGAGCAAAGGCCTGATATATTGAGGGTTATGAAAAGGTTTTTTTATATTGCCACAAGCTAATTCAAAATGAATCAACATCATTTCCAACGTGAACTTGTAATATACTCTACGCTTCCATCCCCCACCTTGCTCTGTTGTTCCCCTCAACCGCCAACAGTGCAGAAAGAGCCTTTAAGTATGTTCTGCTTTCCAACTTTTCTTTGTCCCCTCCATAATTCTGGAACAGAATCCTACCAAAATGGGTTAGCAGGGAATAGTACTGTGATAACAGGCAACTAGAAGTGGGAGACAAAGGTACTATAGACTATAAGCATATCTGCAACTCTGATTATCAACAAGGGTGGAAGGAGAACTTAAAATTCGACCAAACTTTGCTTAGTTTCATTCAAATATATCAAATATACTTCATTTATACTTCCAACATGTATATGTTGAGTGCAGGTTTTAGGACCAAAATTATGAATATCTAGACTGACACATGAGTATACTTTACTGTTGCCTCTAACCATAACAGCAATGCAATATTGTATTATCTCTCTCACACACGCAACAAATCAGAAAACAGAAAGAAAAGGCAATTCTGTGCCGCATAGGTGTTTTCACAAGGCTGTGCAGGCATTTAAGCAAAGTAAGCATGCTTTAGAAAATTATCTTCAAAAGCTCTAATTACACACAGTGATTTCTCTGTATTTAATACCAATTATGTTAGCGGCAACGAACATTTCCCATTTATATTTGCCGAAAAACAATTCCGTAATATTGCAGCACTCAAGCACTTTGTGTGAGCTTGCTTGGAAAAGGCCTATTCAAATAAATTTGCTGTTTTAATTTAATATGCAACTGGAACTGAACTCCAGGGGGTACCAAGTACTTTCTTTCATAGAACCAATTCCTCTTGTAGTTCCCATGTACAAATCTCATCTAAGTTGAGTCCTTGGGTTGGGCAAGGAAATGATGGGGACATTTCAGCTTATTTTGCAAAATTTTTATTCTGTTCTGCTTGGGGATATATATATATACACAGAGACACATACACACACATATATGCTTCTGTTTATCTCCCCGCTTCCCCCAATGTCATTACCTATTTTGATGATGGGCTCAAAACCCACAACGGCCTCTTTCCCCATACAAGTGAGCTCTAATTTCTTCAGACATTCGCCACAGGAGAAAACAGGCAGTAAAAGTTGAGACCAAGCAGAACAAGAAAGGCATGAACTTCAAAGGGATTAATCAATAAATGAATTAGAAGCTTTAAGCTGAGCTAATGGCACATTTGTTTTTCCGCTTTGTGGCAATTTGAGTTCTGGTGCATAATTGTAGCAAAGGAAAACATTACTGGGAACACTTTCTCCTAAGTAAAAGATCTTTATTAATTTTAATTTGACTCAGAAGAAGAGGGAAAGGCTCCTATACCAGGATGCCAATAATAGGATCATTTGATTAATTCAATGGGTTTCCCAAATCTGTTTTTCAAGGTGTTTTGGACTTAAAAGTCTCAGAAGACTCAGCTAAGTTGTCAAATAGTCAGGAATTCTGAGAGCTGAAGTCCAAAAATCTGGTGAACCAAAGTTTGGGAACCACTGGATTAGCAATCAAAGAGGCAAAAACTCATTCTTTAAAGCAGTGATCATCTTCAAGGTGCAAAGAAGGTGCAGATTCACTGTCAGAGTCACTTATCTAGGTAAATCTTGGAGGAAATGCTAGGAAAGAGCCTCCAATGAGAACAAAAACCACAACAAAGAAAGTTTCAATTTGTTTGCTGAAGCCTGCACTCCACCCCAGAATGTGGTTGAAAGACTGTACAAAAAATACTAACAATTGATAATAAAAAACAGTGCAAGCTGGATTTCCTGGCTCCTGTTCAAGACAGTGACCAATCTACAAGGGAACTATAGTTCACTAGACGAAGTAGAGCTGGGAACGTTCATTAGTTTTCTGCAGTTGTTAAGTGACAACAATTGCGCTGTGGTTTGGTGACTCAGTGAAGACCGTTAAAAGGGCTAACCTTTGAAAGACACACATTGTCACAATTTGGCAGCTCTCTGGGGCTTGTCTGTCAATGACAGCACAAGGCAACAAAAGAGGATGTTCCATAATTGCCTCATGTGCCCACATCCGATTTCAAAATACCAGAGTCCATTTCATAACATTTCATTCATTCATAACTCTGCTGTTTGTGGACGACACTCACCGCCAGGAGACGAAGGCAAAACATAATAAAGCTTTTGGGAGAGGAATTAGTGTTCAATGTGATAGAGAAGGTTGCACAAAAGAACACAACAACTTTCCTAAGGAGGTTGGATTGAAACTGCACATTTGTTCAAAACTCTCTTAACACACTAGTGTAGCAAGGCAAACATCAAGTGGCTTTCTTGTTTATTTCCACTCTTTATAAGTACTCACAGAAGACTTTTGGGATGTGATCCAACACGAATGATCACAACATGTATTTTGGACCCCAGTACAACTCCCTTCTCACCACCCTCATCCTCTGTACTATAGAATCACACTAGAAGATCTAGGGAAACCATCTGCCAATAACAGGATAATTTGATTAATTCAATGGGTTTCCCAAATCTGTTTCTCAAGGTGTTTTGGACTTCAAGTCTCAGAAGACTCAGCTAAGTTGACAAATAGTCAGGAATTCTGAGAGTTGAAGTCCAAAAATCTGGAAACCACATAAATGGAAACAGCCAATGTGGAGGGTTACCTGTACTGAAGTTCTAAAATACACAAATGACAACATATATGGATCTAGTCACATCATTGCCCATTCAGAAGCAGAGAGGCGGGACTTCAGGGGCTGCTTTATCCAGTTGGCAGAAAAACCAGCTGTCCCTGGAATCCTTTCTTCCAGAAACCCCTTCTATTTGAGGCAGTCATTACAAGAATGTTCCTTGAAGAACCAGTGGCCAAGTCCGCTTATATCCCTCTTCCTCTTTTCCCTCCATTGCATTTGCTAAATTGTAAACCCGAGACTGTCTTGTGTGCATTTTTAAACTCTGTACAGTGCTGCCTACATTGTACATGTTGTATAAATCCACATTTCTGCATGTCCACACAAAGACCTGGAATATATCCCCATGAATATGTGGATCACACTGCATTCCTAAATGGAGGTGTAGTAAAATACACGTGACTTCCTATCAAGTCCTATTGCATTTTGAGAGGGACTTGTGAGGAAAAGAGAGATATTTGAGGATGGTGCATAGTTCTGAGGATGTTGAAGAGATATTTTTAGATATGTGTTTTCATGAATGAGGGTATTATTTATTATTCTAAGGCAAAGAACTGCCCAAAACCCAAAAAAAGGCCTTTTGTATAAACTGTTCTAACAATGAAAGCAGACTGTATTAACAACAAGCGTCATACGATGTTTTATGAAAATACTGCTGTGTGTGTGCGCATGTGCTTTCAAGTCATGTGTTGACTTATGATGACCCCATGAATTTCATAGGTTTTCCTAACATGCCACATTCTTTGTCCGAGTTCCTTCCTCTGAAATGTAGCACACAGCACTTGGTATTAGTTGGGAGTCTCATCCAAGGACTAAACAGGGCTAATCCTGCTCAGCTTCCAAGTTCAGGCATGATCTGATACTTTTACAATATTTAATAATAATAATAATAATAATAATAATAATAATAATAATAATAATAACAACTTTATTTTTATACCCCGCCCCATCTCCCCGAAGGGACTCGGGGCGGCTTACATGGGGCCTTGCCCAATAAAACAATCAAATATCAAAACACAGCAATAAAACAGTTATAGAATAAAACATCAATAACAGTAAAAACAATCGTTAAAATCAACATAAAACATACAACATTAACACTGGAGACTAATTCATAGAACCCAGGCAAAGTGTAACATGGGCCGAAATGGGGAAGGTAATTTCACAGTTGAAATGGACAATTTAGGAATAATGTATTTATTTACATACTGTTAAATACGCTAATTAATCTGGGTGATACTGGAAAAGAAATCATGTGTTTCCTAATTTGTTGGTTTTATGCATTTTGAAATTTGTTTTATTTTGATATTTAAAAAAACAAGTCTCAAGTGAGCCAACAAATATCTGGTAATCTAAAAACAAGTAATGGCAGAGCACTTGGACAATCACTTTCTGTACTCTGCCTCCCAACCTTCCTATGTCAATAGATCTTAGCGTGGCTGTTTGAACAACGTTTAATAATAAACAGATTTGAACAATCCCGAGAATAATAGATGAGGGATAGTGCTCACTGAAGACCAGTGTGAAAGCTGAAAATTAGAAGCTTCCTCCCCTGCAATTGTACATTTCTCACTCCTTTCCTTCTTCCACTTTGGAAGTGAGGTAGTTGCCCAGAGGGTCTCTTTTGCAGCTTTCCTCTGAGGCTGAGATAATGTTACTTGCCCAAATAGATTTGCATGGAGTTCTAGTTTAACATTCAAACTACTATACCACCCTGGATCTTGAGGTATACACACAGTGAAAGAAATAGAGATAGTACTTCCAATGATGGTGAGTGTGTGTCTCTAAACTTCCACTGCTGCGGGCCTTAGGCATTTTCACACTCCAAAGCAGCAACACGCAACCATTTACAGAGTCCAGTTCATAAAGTAACTTAATGGCAAAGCCTCCAAGGAAGAGGCACTGTGTTAGCATCTTTGCTGGATACACCAGACTGGTTTAATTGTTATGTAAATTACACTTGCTATGCCATCAACTTTCTCTTAATGGGCCATTCATCATTGCAAAGTTTTCTTTGAAGGAGCCAGCTGCTCTCCCTCAGAGGTCTCCTGAAACATCTTAGGTTTTTAAAAAAATGCTGGAATTACCCTGAAGTAAAAAGAGATAGAGAAATCTCAAATTCACAAATGCATTCCATTCCCTCTATGCATGAAAGGAAGTTAACTAACCATTAAATAGACTAAAGGTTTGCTAACAGCCTAATTCACAAGTCAGTTAATCCAACCTACCTGGACAGGGCTATATATATATTCTACAGATTTAAAAGGAATACACATAGACCAAGGAAGCCAATTTTCTGGATGCAGAAGAGCTTACACCTGCAA
The DNA here is from genome assembly GCF_035594765.1 of Anolis carolinensis. NCBI lineage: Eukaryota > Metazoa > Chordata > Lepidosauria > Squamata > Anolidae > Anolis > Anolis carolinensis. Next base: position 1,909,777 of record NW_026943824.1, read on the forward strand.
ATATCTGTATAGGTGTGTAGACATTATTTTCTCAGTGATGTTATGAACTCCTGGATGTAAAAAAAGAACTCACAACTGGATACAAGAAATAGAAGATGATTCCGTGGATACCTTGAACCACCTAATGACAAATAAATGGGACCAAGGGCAAATCAGATAGAACTCTACCTAGATGCCAAAATGACACTGCCATACTTGGGACATATCATGAGAAGAAATGGCTCACTGGAAAAGATAATGCGGCAGATTGAGCAATCTGAACATAATATATGTGCAGTATGATCCGAAAGATGCAATAATCATATCGTAGTTCCCTTATAGTTAATGAAATGTGCCAATATTCAGTGTACAATACATTTATTTTGCTTTCAGTAACTCTACCAAGTCTTGAGGTAGGAAGAAAGCTACCAGAAATCTTAAAAGAGGGATTCAGGAAGTCTGAACAGGAGATATCACATGAAAGAATAACTTCCCAGCTACTGCAAATATTAATTATTCTGTTAAGATCTTTAAAAGCTTTTAATACCTAATAAAAGCAGTGCTTCATGCAAAATTAACTCCCATAAGGAATGTACATACACATGGCTATGAACCGTTTCCCAAAGGCGGTCTTTAAAAAGGAGATTGATGGGCAGAATCATTCAAGGATAATAGAAAACGTATCATCATTAAGCTCAGTCTGGCTTCTAACACACACTTTCTACCTTACAAACAGGTGACATGAGCACAAGTATCCAAATCTAATAGAAAATGCTTTTATATGTTATTTTCAAAGAGCATATAAAAGGTTTGTTTCAACATAAAAAGCAGGGGGAAAGGAGGTGTTTTGGGGGAAAATACAACAATATCTTTAAGATTAACTAATTTATTTTAGCATACACTTTCACACATTTAAATGCATTGAACATTCATGTTTTGGTGCATCAGAAGTGAACTAAAGTTTATACAAGTGAATGATGAAGGAAATCAATCTCAAATATGCTACTGAATCCGCACTCCTCTTTTCATTCACTTGCTTTTTTCTTTCTCTTGTCCCTTTTATGTCCACTTGAAGAACTCACTAGAAGCAAAGATGACCAACGAAGGATGTCGAAACAGGACATATCTTCCAACTCACTGGAAAAGATAATGTGTGGTAAAATTGAACGCACTAGGGGAAAAGGCTATACCATATATACATTGATTAAATCAAGAAATCCTGAGCTGGCAAGATCTTAGCAGGGGTCCCAATAACAGAGTGTACTAGATGTTCCTCATTCATAGGGTCACCGTAAGTCAAAGTTGATGTAATAGCAATTAACGGCCACCACAAATGCCACAGCAACCACAGCGAATTACACAAAAATCCCCAGAACTACCACAGAAAACAACAACCATAGCAATCGCTGCAGTTGCAATAGGTGCATGAACTGCACAAAATGGATACTAAACTAAATAATGAAGCTTTCCAACTATTTTGCTAAGACTATACAATATCAAAAGAAAGGCATTCAAATGTTTAATGCATTTGCCATTCTGTCATGTGAAGCTTAAATAATTTCTCTTTAAAGCTAGCCAAATAATATAAACTACACAGAGTGTATGTTCTATGCTGATTCTGCAGTTCTTCTTATGAAAACTGAGCATATCTTATCCAGAATTCCAAAATATGAAATTGTCCACATGGGTGGCTGATGCTTTTCTGATGGTTTAATGTACACAAAAACTTGGTTTCATACAGAAAATACTTTAAAAACATTGTATAATCATGCTTAAAATGTGTATATGAAACATAAATGTCATGACACACCAATGTGCCTTCGTTTTCTACAAATACTGACTTTCTTCAGTTTGCAAGCTTTGAATTTTTGATATACCCAGGCCAGAATTCTATGTCTGCAGCAATGGCTAAATGTCAGCTGGCAATGTCTGAGAAATAAGTTGTGGGCTTACAGAAAATATTCCTAAATCTCAGAGGGAGGAGAGGTCTATCTTCAAAGAGATGATGCCGTGCAAATCCACTGATCCAAATAGAAGTTCACCAATAGGAGCTGCTCTGCAAAGCCACAAAGTTCTCTCTGCCATGCAAAACTATTAAAGAGCAAAAGAAAACCTGCTCGGTGCTCCAAAGAGCATGCAAGGCATGTTTCTTGACCACAGATGCCACATTTCCACTCGGAACTAGAGACAGGAAGCTGGCTCCTCCACATCTGTGCAAGTTTGAGCCAAAACAGGGATGGCTGTGTTATGATTTTCAAAGAAGGGGATAAAACAGCCTTTGGATTTGCAAACATAGAACACACAGATACCACTGGCATGGAAAGATAGAGTCAAACAGGCAGCTCAAGCCCTAATTTTGTATGCAGCATCGGATGATTGGATGTGGAAGAGGGCATATGGAGTGGCCCATCCCAAAATAAACAGATAGAGATGGATACCCAGTCTATCCTGCCCCCGCCAATAATTCATCCGCAAGCTACTGCAATATACTCTCCTTAAAATATATTCCTGATTTGGCTTCCCTAATACATATGGTTTCCAACAAGCTTGAACAGAAGCACATAGCAAGAGGCACTGCTGGATTGGACATGAGGTTCAACTAAGTTTGAATATTTTGCAAACAGCCAGATGATGCGCTGAAGCTTACAAGAAAAACACAAAAACACCTTCTTGAACACTGGTCTATCACCTTAATTTATACACCATAATGGCTACTGACACCCAAATGGGGTACATTTATTTTGGGGGAAATCCAGCCAAGGTGAGGCCCTTTTGTGCCACATCAGTATCATGGAAGAAATTCAAGCCAATACTGTTGTTAAATTGTTTGCAAGAAAGTGAAAGCATAGACATGGTATTCAATGCAAGTTGAGCTTACACTGTGCATTCAATGGCAAACAGTCAAGAGGAAAATCATTAGAAAACAGGTATGTATCACTTTGTTAACAGCTCTGGGTTTGAACTAGTGGTTATGTGGTCAAAGTAACTCCCTAGAGAACAGAGCTCACTGTTCTCTCTTTAACTCTGAGCATGTGTACACACATACATGTATCCTGATAACATCATCTTAACCACAAGAATAGAATATCCAGGCAGCCACTGAGGTCACAAGAAAGCAGACGCCATGATGTGCAATGTTGCCAGCAACAGTGTTGAGCTTTGCTATTTAAAAGGCTATGCCAGAGCATTTGGGCTTTTGCAAACACAAAGACACACACACACTCCAGCAGCACAACTTAAAATGGCTCCTAACCCATGGAAACTTTCCAAGAAAGAAAGAAACCACTGTATCTTACAGAAAGGTTGGGTGACTGTAGATGAATAAGGGGCCAGTTTTCTACCTGGGGATAATCTAGGGATGGCATGGATTGTCAAGAAACAAATGTGCAAAAAGGAAGAAAAGTGGTTCCCTACTTCCAATTGAAACCAATTACTAGATGCCCTTGGGCATGTCACACTCTCTCAGCCTTAGAAGGGAAAAAACATAAACATCTGCTGAGTAAATCTTGTCAAGAAAATGCTAGAAATGTTAAAAAGTCTCCTGTTTTTAACATTTTATGCTGTATGTTGATTTTAATGACTGTTTTATTGATGCTGATGTTTTTATTGTTGGGATATTTGTTTTATCGTTTTGTTGTTGTTATTATATTGTTGTATCGGGCATGGCCCCATGTAAGCCGCCCCGAGTCCCTTCGGGGAGATGGGGCGGGGTATAAAAATATAGTTGTTATTATTATTATTATTATTATTATTATTATTATTATTATTATTATTATTAATTGATTTGAATGAATATGACAACAACGTGGAGAAACTACACACTCTGGTCTAGAGTCTAATAATAATAATAATATGATGATGACGACAACGACGACGACAACAACAACAACAACGTTTTATAGCCATAACCCTTGTGTATCAAAAAGGTGCACTGTCAGTGTTAACTACCATCAAGTCAACTTTAAGTTATGGTGGGTATGGGTTCTGTGGTTATGGGTGTCTTACTACACACACGCACACACACACACACACACACACACTCCATGCACTCCCCCGTTCAGAATGCCAAATAAACAAACCCTTGGACTTCATTTTATGGTCCACCTGAGGCTGTATGAGCCGACAGCCCAGGAAAAATGGTTCTGAAGTATGACCTAAAGAACGCAGGCAAACCTGCAGCTATTTGCCTGCAAAAAACTACAGGGCAAATTCCATTTTAAAGAAAGCATCGGGAAGAGTTTGCATCATTTCTTTTACAACTTACAAAAGGAGTTTATTTACTCCATTCATAAACACTGGCCAAAAAGGCGGTTTATTGTTCCAAGGCTCCAGTTGCCTAGAAATAACTGAATGAAATCCTCCCCTCCCCTCTTTCAAAGCTTAAAATGAAAGTCTTTTCCCCTGTTCCAAATAAAAAGTACAGACAGCTTACTTTGTCCTCTTTTAATTCGACACAAGGTTTACTTCTCAAGGAAGGAAGTGACAAGGCACAGAAGAAATGTACACAAGTAAATCAAGAGCTTATAAGAGAAATACAAGAACGCCCTGGGCTTCACAAAGGGGGGAGGGAGTGTGTTTTACAAGAAGAAATTAATTACACTGACATAGTCCAAATGTTTCTCCTTCTAAAAAGAAGTATTTCAAAGCCCTTATGCCTCGAAGAAAGCAAGTGGCTGGGGATTTATAACAAAATTGCTAAACGCAGGAAAACGGCTTGTGCAGCATTGAACCTTTTTTTAAAAAAAAGTATCCATAAAATATGGAGTAACCAGAACAGCACACTAAGGTGATTAACCTAGGTGCACTCTACGTTTCCACCCACCATTTCCAAATACAAGTTTAGCATCCCTTATCTGGAATTCCAAAATCTGAAATTCTCCAAAATCTAAAATTGTTCTTATGGGAGGGGTTAGGATAGTGACCCCTTTGCGTTCTGTTGCTTCAATGTACACCAACATGATTTCATGCATGAAATTATAAAAATAATAATTTTGAAATAGGTGTGTAGGGTGTATATGAAATATAAGTGAATCTTTTGTTTAGATTTGGTTCCCATCATCAAGATATCAAGGTATAAAGCGAAAAAAAATACAATTTTAAACGTACAACATACAATTGCTATGATCTTGTATTGGACATAGAAATCTTTCTCATACTTGTATTGTATGTAAAAGTTTTTAGAAATGACTGTCAGACAGTAAACGAGAATACCTTGTCGTAAACAATGTATTCTAAAAGGAAATATTCAAAAATGCTAAAATCATGCATAATAGTGCATCCTATTGAAATGGAGGATTTCCGGCTCAATAACACTATAGAGTTTTCTAGGACAACCTTGAAAATGCCTAGATGACATTTTTTGACAGATGTGTATAAATGAAGCCACAGAGGTCCTACAGACATGGGACCCTAGTGTATATATTTCCTCGTGTAATCTGACCACTCTTGATGAACCACCATGTTTCCTCTCTATTTATCCTACACAAAGTGTGACCCTGGGATAGAAAAGACAGCTGTGGTTCCTTTCCCATCTGTGGAAACTTTCTCCACCCCCACAATCCGATATCCCTTTGGAATCTCTTTCTTTTCCCACAATGAAACTACCTACTCCCTAAGGAGGAGTGGAATCTACTACAAATAGGCTTGCCTCAAGGATACTCTATACTTTTTGGGTTCCAAACCTTTTAGCATTTTGGTTGTCTTTTCAATATCTTTTTTGAATTGTGGTATCCAGAACTGGACAGGTGATGTGGGACAATAACTTCTCTCAATACTGGCATTGTATTCCTATTGATGTTCCTGCTTAGATTTGGGTCCCATCTCCAAGATATTGTATTATGTACATAAATGCAAATACAGGCATTCTAAAATTGGAAATGCAAAATATTTCTGGTCCAATGCATTTCAGATAAGGGATACTCAATCTAAACTGCCTTTACCTCCATATACAGCTTTTCTACTAACAGTTGAACCAAAAGTCATCTTCAGCATTTGGTACCCATCAATACAGAACTGAATCCTGGATCCTTTTTGTTGCTAACAGGAATTGTTATTTTTTAATTCTGCTGGTATAAACAGTAATGTAACCTTTTTGATATGTTTTAAAAGGAAAAAAAAAACAAAGTATCAACAATGCCACTCTACCAGGCTGATTCATTTTTCATTTCTCTCTCTCCATATATAGAATAACCACAAACCAGGCTCACATGTGTGTATGTTTGTGTAGGAATCCTAATCAAAGCAAGCCTGAGTCCAAATATTTTTGAAAAAGTTACCCACTACCTAGCAACAGACCCCCAAAACAAAACAAACCCAACTACTACTCTCATAGGTTTAATTCAGCAGCATCCTCTCCTGCAAAAACCCATCTGGAATTAATTTCTAGGGTACACATGATAAAATTAATGTAGTTTTGACATGATTTTAAGTACCATGGCTCAATGCCATGGAACCATGAAAGTTGTAGTTTGGGGAAGCACCAGCACTGTTGGGCAGAGAAGGCTAGGACCTTGTAAAACTAAAACTCGTATGATTCTATGACATTGAGACATGGCAATGAAAACAATGTCAAATTGTATTAATTTTACAGAGTAAATGCATCCTAACACACAACTCAGAACAATCTGGGGTAACTATAAAGAAGGGGACACATGGGTCTTATTCTTTTCCACCATGAACTGTTTAAAGTCCCAACTGATTTGGGGAACGTGGGCTAATAAAGATGACGATAATAAATATAGTAACAAGTGGTACAAAAATCAGTAAACAAACAATAACACAAAATCCCCCTGAGCTATCAATTTTGGGGGCCTGCACACGGGCCACATGCTTTACAACTCTCAGCCCCTTTGAGTCCCAATAAACTTGGAAAACGCAGGATAGTAATCAATAAATACAGATAATAAATCATCGTGATGAATATATAGATAATAAATCATCATGATGATGATAAATATACGTAAACATGATAACAAATATATAATGATAGACACATAAACAACAAAACATTCTCTTCACAACAGCATATATTGGCTATATAATACATATGACCAATAAAATAGTGCCTTTTCTTCCTCCCTACACGTGGGTTGCCTTCTTTGCCATTGTAAGCCGCTTTGGGCTCTTTTGGGAGAAAGTGGTATACAAACAAACAACAAAGCATCCCTTTCACAATAGTTTATATTGGCTATCATCAATACAAACAAATGTAGTAGTGCATTCTCCTCCTCCCTCTGAGGTTTTTGTCACCACCTTTGCCATTGTAGGCCGCTTTGGACTCCCTTGGGAGAAAGTGGGATACAAATAAACAACAGAACTTCCCCTTCTCAACAGCATATATCGGCTATATAATAAATAGGATAAATAGCATACTGCCTTCTCTTCCTACGCATGGGTTGCCTTCTTTGCCACTGTAGACTGCTTTGGACACTCATGGGAGAAAGTGATAAACAAACAACCAACACAATTTTCCATTCCCAACAGTATATATTGGCTATATAATAAATATGACAAATAGAGTTGGGCACTCACACATGGGTCACCTTCTTTGCCACTAAAAGCTGCATTGGACTTTCTCGTGAGACAGCAGTATACAAACAAACAAAAAAACATCCCTTTTGCAATCGTTTATATTGGCTATAATCAATATAATAAGTATGACCAATAGAGTAGTGCATTCTCTTCCTTCCCTACACATGGGTCACCTTTGACATTGCAGGCTTCTTTGGATGTGTTTGGGAGAGAGTGGTATACACACAAATAACAAAACATCTCTTTTTGCAACAGTTTATATTGACTATCATCAATATAAACACATGCAGTAGTACATTCTCCTCCTTCCTCTGAAGTTTCTGTCACCTTCTTTGCCATTGTAAGCCACTTTGGATTCTCTTGGGAGAAAGTGGCGTACAAATAAACAACACACGTTTCCCTTTTGCACTAGTTTATATTGGTTATATAATAAATATGACAAATGCGGCAGTGAATTATCTTCCTTCCTACAGGTGAGTCGCCTACTTTGCCATTGTAGGCTGCTTTGGACTCGCTTGGGAGAAAGCGCTATACAAATAAATAACAAAACGTCCCCTTCCCAACAGCATATATTGGCTATATAATAACTGTGATGAATATAGTAGTGCATTCTCTTCCTCCCTACATGTGGGTCACCTTGTTTGCCATTGTAGGCCTCTTTGGACTTTCTTAGGAGAAAGTGGTAGGAAATATATTGGCTATCATTAATATAAACAAATATAGTAGTACATTCTCCTCCTTCCTCTGAGGTTTCTGTCACCTTCTTTGCCATTGCTCTTGGGAGAAAGCGGCATACAAACAAACAACATAACTTTCCCTTTCCAACAGCATATATTTGCTATATAATAAATATGATAAATGTGGTAGTGCACTCTCTTCCTCCCTACACATGGTTTGCCTTCTTTGGCATTGTAAGCTGCTTTGGACTCTTTTGGGAGACAGTGGCATACAAATAAACAACACAACTTTCCCTTTCACCGCAGTTGATAGTGGCTGTATAATAACTATTATAAAAAGAGTAGTGCTTTCACACCTCTGTCACTGTATGCCGCTTTGGACTCTCTGGGGAGACAGTGGCATACAAATAAACACAACTTTCCCTTTTGCAGTAGTTTATGGTGGCTATATAATAAAGAGTAGTGCTTTCACACCTCTGTCACTGTAGGCCACTTTGGACTCTTTTGGAAGACAGTGGAATACAAATAAACAAAACAACTTTCCCTTTCGCAGTAGTTTATAGTGGCTATACAGTAAATAATACGACAAACAGAGTAATGCCTTCACACGTGGGCCGCCTTCTTTGCCATTGTAGGCCGCTTTGGCCTCTTATGGGAAAAAGTAGAGTACAAATAAACAAAACTTTTCTTCTCCAACAGCATAGACTGACTATATAATAAATATAGTCTCTTCCTCCCTACACGTGGGCTGCCTTCTTTGGCATTGTAAGCTGCTTTGGACTCTTTGGGGAGACAGTGGCATACAAATAAACAACACAACTTTCCCTTTCACCGCAGTTTATAGTAACTATATAATAACTATTATAAAAAGCGTAGTGCTTTCACACCTCTGTCACTGTAGGCCGCTTTGGACTCTTATGGGAGAAAATAGCATACAAAAAGCACAACTTTCCCTTTGGTGGCAGTTTATAAAGGCTATACAGTAAATATGACAAGCAGAGCAGTGCCTTCACATGTGGGCCGCCTTCTTTGCCATTGTAGGCCACTTTGGACTCTTTTAGGAGACAGTGGAATACAAACAAACAACACAACTTCCCCTTTCTCAGTAATTTATACTGGCTATATAGTAAATATAATGATAAATACACACAAATGTCTATACTAGACAATGTCGAACAGATAAACAAACACTAGGTACTCTGAATTACATAATGCAACTTATGTTTTGAAACTTTATAGTATTCGCTTATCCTTTTTACATAGAAGGAAGATAGCTCTATACTCAGAGAGGCCTGACTATTTCTGTGGCCTCTGCAAGTTGCTCTAATATACACATCTCTTTTTAGTGTTTGTTTATCTGTTCGACATTATATAGTAAATATGACAAGCAGAGCAGTGCCTTCCCACGTGGGCCGCCTTCTTTGCCATTGTAGGCCGCTTTGGACTCTTTGGGGAGACAGTGGAATACAAACAAACAACACAACTTCCCCTTTCTCAGTAATTTATACTGGCTATATAGTAAATATAATGATAAATACACACAAATGTCTATACTAGACAATGTCGAACAGATAAACAAACACTAGGTGCTCTGAATTACATAATGCAACTTATGTTTTGAAACTTTATAGTATTCGCTTATCCTTTTTACATAGAAGGAAGATAGCTCTATACTCAGAGAGGCCTGACTATTTCTGTGGCCTCTGCAAGTTGCTCTAATATACACATCTCTTTTTAGTGTTTGTTTATCTGTTCGACATTTTATAGTAAATATGACAAGCAGAGCAGTGCCTTCCCACGTGGGCCGCCTTCTTTGCCATTGTAGGCCGCTTTGGACTCTTTGGGGAGACAGTGGCGTACAAATAAACAACACAACCTCCCCTTTCTCAGTCGTTTATACTGGCTAAATAATAAATATGCCAAGCAGAGCAGTGCCTTCCCACGTGGGCCGCCTCGGGCTCGCGTGGGGAGCGCGGCCTAGAGGTAAACAGAGCGCCGTCCCCCCTTCCGTCCTGTCCTGGGACTCACTGGGGCGGGAGGCGCAGGGCGGGGGCGCTCCTCCGCTGGAAGGCGCCGTCGACGAAGACGCCGTTCTTGCCGAGGCAGCTCAGGTAGAAGTGCGGGGCGCGGAAGGCGAGCTCGAGGTGGCGGCGGGAGATGAAGGAGGAGCGGCCCATGGGCACGTCCACGGCGCCCTGCGAGGAGTTGCGCCCGATGGTCACCGCCGCCCGCCGCACCAGGAACTCGAAGTCGCGGCCCAGCAGCCGGGCCAGCGGGGCGGGAAGGGGCTCCGCCGCCACCGCAGAGGCCGAGGCCGGGCCGGAGGAGGGCGGCCCCGCCGGAGGGAGGCCCGGCAGCGGCGGCGGCGAGGGGGCCGAGCGCAGCTCCAGCAAGGCCCGCGCCCCGCTCCGCTCCTCGCCCGCTTCCGCCATCTTTGCCCAGCCAGCGTGAGCAGGCGGAGGCGGAGCCAAGGCGGAGGAGGAGCGGGCAGGCCTCGCCGCCTCCTCGGTCGCGCCGACACTGCGACGTCCTAGGCCGCTTCCCACTCCCAGGCCTGGCCAGAGGCCCTCAAGTGTTTTGGACTTCGGCTCCCAGAGTGCCACCGCATTGGTCCCAGTAGCTGAGGCTCACGGGAGTTGGAGTCCCAAACCCGACACTGGGTTAACGAGGCCTCCATTCTGGCTCTTCAAGTGTTTTGGACTTCGCTTCCCAGACTCCCTCCTCATTGGTCCGAGTAGCTGAGGCTCATGGGAGTTGGAGTCCCAAACTCAAGACTTGGTTAACAAGGCCTCTTCTTTGGCCCTTCAAACGTTTTGGCTCCCAGAGTGCCTCCACATTGCTCCAATTAGCTGAGGATCATGGGAGTTGGAGTCCCAAACTCAAGACTTGGATAACAAGGCTTCTTTGGCCCTTCAAACGTTTGGGTTCCCAGAGTGCCTCCACATTGGTCCAAGTAGCTGAGGCTCATGGGAGTTGGAGTCCCAAACTCAAGACTTGGATAACAAGGCTTCTTTGGCCCTTCAAACGTTTGGGTTCCCAGAGTGTCTCCACATTGCCCCAATTAGCTGAGGCTCATGGGAGTTGGAGTCCCAAACTCAAGACTTGGTTAACAAGGCCTCTACTATGGCCCTTTAAATGAATTCCTCATTTCCTATAGACCTCTGCACAAACCTCTGAGGATGTCTGCTATAGATGCAGGAGGAAGGTCAGGAGAGAATGCTACTGGAACATTGCAATGCAGCCTGAAGTCCTAGGACACACTAGAGCAAGCATGGGCAAACTTTGGCCCTCCAGGTGTTTTGGACTACAGCTCCCATAATTCCTAACAGCCTGCCGGCTGTTAGGAATTATGGGAGCTGTAGTCCAAAACACCTGGAGGGCCAAAGTTTGCCCATGCCTGCAATAGAGCCATGGATTCAAACTACTTCGGAGTCCGGTGGTGGTGGTATTGGTTAAAAATTGTTGTGTAATTTTTATTTGACGTTATTTGTATTTTTTAATTAATTTTATTGTAAGTTATCTTTTTATTTATTATATTTTATTTTTTTCTTGTATAATTTTTAGTTAATTTTTGTTATTACGGTATTTTATGGTATTAATTTTTTAGTGTTTTTAATTATTTTGCAGTGAGACCAAGTTGGAGGAGCTTAGCCTTCTAACTGGCAGCAATTGGATAAAAGCAATTATTCCTCTCTCTCTAATTAGGACTTTATTTTTCTTTTCTTTTTGTTGTATCAACCTAGAGCCATGGATGATGGGTTGTGTCGTCAAATTTCGAGGTTGGGGGGCCTGTAGTTTTGTTGTTTTGTGGGTCGCCGTGATGCCATCACTCTTTTATATATATAGATATAGATATATACAGTATATATATATATATATATATATATTCATTCTATTATTATTGTAGTATATTATTATATTATTACTAATATATTATTATATTGTTCATTATTCATGACTACATTGAAACTAGAATAGAGAGAAATCAGCGTGGAAACTGCAAGAAGTACCATAGATTGTTGTACATGGAAATAATGGTAGTAAATAGTTTTTGATTTATTAAATACAGTTATATATTACAACTAGCTGTGCCCGGCCACGCGTTGCTGTGGCGAAGTATGGTGGTATGGGAAATAAAGTATTGAGGAATTGGTGGTCGTTAAGGTAAAGGGTAAAGGTTTTCCCCTGACATTAAGTCCATTATAAATGGGTTATATAGCTGTGTGGAAGGGCCTTGAGTCTACACTGCCATATAATCCAGTTAAAATCAGATAATCTGTATCTTATAGGCAGTATGGAAGAGGCCTAAGTGAGGCCTAAGTCTGCCTGTCCCCTGGGCTGAGTGGGTTGCTAGGAGACCAAGTGGGTGGAGCTTAGCCTTCTAACTGACAGCAGACCAAGTGGGTGGAGCTTAGCCTTCTAACTGGCAGCAATTGGATAAAAACAATTATTCCTCTCCCTCTAATTAGGGCTTTATTTTTTCTTTTCTTTTTGTTGTATGAATGTAGAGGCATGGATGAGGGGTTGTGCTGCCAAGTTTAGTATTTCTGGGATGTGTAGTTTTGTTGTTTTGTCCCAGGCCGAAATTTCATTACCCTTTTATATATATAGATTATATATTTTTGTTATTTAAACTACACATATTGCGAAATTATGGGTTTTTTCTCTCTCGAAGTGACACACCACCCAAGTCATGCTAGGTTTTTTGGTGAATTTTGACACACCAAGCGCAAAAGGTTGCCCATCATTGTTCTATGAACATATATACACATGGGGTATTGCTTGGAGCTGTCCATTGTGAGGGACAGATTGCGCCGTGTTGATTTTGCCGCTGTGTCCCTCCGTATCGCAGAACTCTGCAAACAGAAAGGCTTTGTGGAGGAAGAAGAAGCGATAACGGAATATGTCTTTCTCTTCTGTTCTTCCACAGGATGTGTGCCCAAGCCAAACACGGTCCTGATAACGCTGGGCCAGGCCCGTTGCTGTTTTCCAGTGCTTGTTATTCTCCCGAATGAGACTGAATACACATTATCTTTATTTCCAATTCCAAAAAGAGAGAGAGGTTGGGACGTAGACCTAGCAGGCAAGTAAACTTCACTTTCTTAATTTCTTTTTGATAAAGGTATGGGGCCCACAAACCCTGTTGTACCCTGCCTCAGTAATAATAATAATAATAATAATAATAATAATAATAATAATAATAACAACTCACAGCAACCCATTACAGTAGAGTCTCACTTATCCAACATAAACGGGCCGGCAGAACGTTGGATAAGTGAATATGTTGGATAATTAGGAGAGATTAAGGAAAAGCCTATTAAACATCAAATGAGTTTATGATTTTACAAATTAAGAACCAAAACATCATGCTATACATGCTGACAGAAAAAGTAGTTCAATGCGCAGTAATGCTATGTAATAATTACTGTATTTACGAATTTAGCACCAAAATATCACGATGTATTGAAAACATTGACTACAAAAATGCGTTGGATAATCCAGAACATTGGATAAGCGAGTGTTGGATAAGTGAGACTCTACTGTATTATTATTATTATTATTGTATGACACAGCAAACAAGATAGACATGCTGGATTTCGTATCACAAAATCACAAGTCGAACACTTCCCAAGTGTCTAGGACTGTGTGATGTATATTACTGTATTATTATTGTTGTTGTTGTTGTTGGACACAGCAAACAAGGTAGATATGCTGGATTTCGTATCACAAAATCACAAGTCGAACACTTCCCAAGTGTCTAGGACTGTGTGATGTATTTTTGGATGATGCGTGCAGATCCCAGTAGGGTGGCCTTTTTATTATTATTATTATTATTATTATTATTATTATTTATTTGAAACACAACAAGATGAGTCCACAACAGCCAGCAGAGTGTCTGCTGTGGACTCATCTTGTTGTGTTTCAAATAATAATAATAATGTGTTGCTGTGAGTTTTCTGGGCTGTATGGCCAAGTTCCGGAAGCATTCTCTCCTGATGTTTTGCCCACATCTGTGGCAGGCATCCTCAGAGGTTGTGAGGTATTGACTATAGAGTATTAATAATAATAATAAGTTTATTTATATCTCGCCTCCATCTCCCCCGAAGGGGACTCGATTCCATCCACTCGTGACACCGAGTCCTTGATGGAGTACTTCCTCATTCTTCCACGTGCTCCTGGAAGTTTTTATGGTGTCATAAATTAGTTAAAGCATAAAGCGGTACCTAAATTTCCTACTTGACAGATGCAACTGTCTTTTGGGCTCCATAGGTTAACAGAAAGCTAGACTATTAATAGTTGGGAGCTCACTCTGACCCGGACTGGCATCAAATTCTTGATCTCTCGGTCAGTAGTGATTTATTGCAGCTGGCTACTAACCAGCCCGGTCCTAGTTTGAATTCAAACTCAACCAGGGAGGAGAGGGACGGATCTTCTGCTTCCCAAAAGGTTTGAGTAAAAGCAAACTGCAGCGGCCTCTCCAACATATGGTCATGAATAGTTTAATCATCTTAGAAGCATAGAATAGTAGAGTTGGAAGAGACCTCATGGGCCATCCAGTCCAACCCCCTGCTAAGAAGCAGGAAATCGCATTCAAAGCACCCCCGACAGATGGCCATCCAGCCTCTGCTTAAAAGCCTCCAAGGAAGGAGCCTCCACCACGGCCCCGGGGAGAGAGTTCCACTGTCGAACAGCCCTTCTCACAGTGAGGAAGTTCTTCCTGATGTTCAGGTGGAATCTCCTTTCCTGTAGTTTGAAGCCATTGTTCCGTGTCCTAGTCTGCAGGGCAGCAGAAAACAAGCTTGCTCCCTCTTCCCTAGGACTTCCCTTCACGTATTTGTACATGGCTATCATGTCTCCTCTCAGCCTTCTCTTCTGCAGGCTAAACATGCCCAGCTCTTTAAGCCGCTCCTCATAGGGCTTGTTCTCCAGACTCTTAATCATTTTAGTCGCCCTCCTCTGGACGCTTTCCAGCTTGTCAACATCTCCCTTCAACTGTGGTGCCCAAAATTGGACACAGCGTGATTCCAGGTGTGGTCTGACCAAGGCGGAATAGAATAAGGGGGAGCAGGACTTCCCTGGATCTAGACGCTATTCCCCTCTTGATACAGGACAGAATCCCGTTGGCTTTTTTAGCAGCCGCATCACATTGTTGGCTCATGTTCACCTTCCTCCCCACGAGGACTCCAAGGTCTTTTTCGCACACACTGCTGTCAAGCCAGGCATCGTCCCCCATTCTGTATCTTTGATTTCCATTTTTTCTGCCAAAGTGAAGTATCTTGCATTTGTCCCTGTTGAACTTCATTTTGTTAGTTTCCGCCCATCTCTCTAGTCTGTCAAGATCGTTTTGAATTCTGCTCCTGTCTTCTGGAGTGTTGGCTATCCCTCCCAGTTTTGTGTCATCTGCAAACTTGATGATCGTGCCTTCTAACCCTTCGTCTAAGTCATTAATAAAGATGTTGAACAGAACCGGGCCCAGGACGGAGCCCTGCGGCACTCCACTCGTGACTTCTTTCCAAGATGAAGACGATGCATTGGTGAGCACCCTTTGGGTTCGTTTGCTTAGCCAATTACAGATTGACTCCTCTCTAATTTTATTTTGTCCGCCGTGTCCCAGTTTCTCTCTGCAAAATACGGAAGAGTGACTCTCAACTGAGTTGCATTTCTGCGTAAAGGATTGGAGGCAGATAGAGCATTGAACGCCTAACTCACTGGACCAGGATCTTCAGAGGCAACGAAGAGTGAAGTTCACATATTGCTTTAAAACAAACGAGCCAAAACTTTGGCTACGGGGCTCTTGTTTGTCGGTCTGATCCACTGCGACCGACAAGCTCTGCCTTCCAGCGTTGTTTTCCACCCGCCTTTCATGTAAATATAATGCTGATTGCTGAGGCTGTAATTGTCCAGGATGGCCTTGGACCTTCTGCCTTGAATTATTAATGCCTGCCTAAGTCGTCCTAAAGCCTGCCGTTGCTGCCTTCCTCTTTCTTTTAGCAAAGGGGTTTGTGGAAATCCATTCAAGGCTTGCAGGGCAAATGCCAAATGCTGAATATCAAGCGTTGGCCGGGGTCGTTTCAATCAAATCTGCCTGCTTTTGTTTGGAATTTATTTTCTGAGCCTCAAAGCACTTGCAAATATTTTCCGGGGCAGCCTTTTTTGATTTCTGGGGAGGAAAAAACAGGGCCGGGAGCCGCTCGCATTGCTGTTCGCTCGCAGAAATCCAATCTCAAGGCGCTGTTGCGGCATGCCCATCATAATTATTTCCTATTTCTCTTTCTTGCTCTTCTAAGGACAAGAGAGGATTGATGTTGTCTTGTTTAAGGCCTTCGCTTGGCTACTAAGGCGGTGGAATTATAGGCCGGTGGAATAGACTCTCATCCCAGGCTGTAGAGATTGCTAAGCAACTTGGAAAGAGGAGAAGAGAGAGGTCAGAGGGAGCAAACTGTAGAGAACGCCAAGGAGCCGAGAAAGAGGGAATGTTTATGTATATCAAAATCATTATTCTTTCCCTGACTCGTTCTGAACCACTCTCGGTGCTTAAGTGCGCAGGTTGAGTCACCCGTCTCCAAAATGCCTGGCATCAAAACTGATCTGGATTTCCCCCTGATTTTGGAATACCTGTATTTGTATCTAAGTAAATACATAATGACCGAGATCCTTCGGAGGTGGGACCCAAGTCTAAACATGAAGACAATTTATGTTTAACTAGCTGTGCCCGGCGACGCGTTGCTGTGGCAAAGTGGTGGTGGTATTGGTTAAAAATGGTTGTGTAATTTTTATTTGACGTTATTTGTATTTTTTAATTTTATTTATTATATTTTATTATTTTCTTGTATAATTTTTAGTTATTTTTGTTATTATGGTATTTTATTGTATTAATTTTTAGTGTTTTTAATTATTTTTTAGTGTTTTTTATTATTTTTTATTGGGTTGCTAGGAGACCAAGTTGGAGGAGCTTAGCCTTCTAACTGGCAGCAATTGGATAAAGGCAATTATTCCTCTCTCTCTAATTAGGACTTTATTTTTCTTTTCTTTTTGTTGTATCAACCTAAAGGCGTGGATGATGGGTTGTGTTGTCAAATTTCGAGGTTGGGGGGCCTGTAGTTTTGTTGTTTTGTGGGTCGCCGCGATGCCATCACTCTTTTATATATATAGATTTGCATCATATACACATAGCCTGAAGATAATGTCATACAATATGTGTAATAATGTTCTTCATGAAACAAAGCATGGATTTGCATATCCATAGAATGCATCTTGAGCAGCCGGTAGGCTTTTAAGAATTTTAAGAATTCCAATTCCGTGGGACTCATTGCCTCCATATGTTAGAGCAATGTCGGAGTTGCGACCTTTTGTAAAAGCGCTCAAGACTTGGCTGTTTGGTTGTGCATTTAAGTAAATCAAATCTAATCTGCCAAATAGTCACTGTTGAATGTTTTTATGCTGAATGTTTTTATATTGTGGAATGATATTTTAAATTGTAAGTCGCTCGGAGCACTCGGGTGGAGAGCGACTCATTAAGAAATAAAGTGAAGTGAAGTCCAAAACACCTGGAGGGCCGACGTTTGCCCATGCCTGGTATAGATCCATATTATGCAGTTCAATGAAATTGCATTGTTTGAGTCTACACCAGTGATTCTCAACTTGTGCGTCCACAGATAATAAACTCTGAGTCCCCTTCGGGGTTGAGAAGGGCGGGATATAGTAAATAAATAAATAAAATTTATTTATTTACTGTAGTTAGCAGCCAGCTGCAATAAATCACTCTGAGTTCGAGGCCAGCCCGTGTCGGGGTGAGCACCCGACAATTAAAAATAAAATATATCCCCTGCTCGTTGCTGACCTAAGCAACCCGAAAGATAGTTGCATCTATCAAGTTGGAAATTTAGGTACCACTTATATGTGCGGAGGCTAATTTACGACACCATAAAAATCATCCAGCCGCAGTTGGAATGGGGAAGTTGCCGTCGCAGTGGAATGATGAAGTGGAATGATGAAGCATTCCCCTATGGCCGGAATCAAGCATACCCTCAGGAAGCTGGAAGCTGGAGAAGGTTTAAATTGCCTCTGCGTCTGTCTCTGTCTCTGTTCTATGTTATTGAATGTTTGCCTTATATGTGTACAACTTGATCCGCCCTGAGTCCCCTCCGGGGTGAGAAGGGCGGAATATAAATACTGTAAATAAATAAATAAACTGTCTGGGATTTCTGGGAGTTGTAGGCCAAAACACTTGAGGACCCACAGGGTAAGAACCACTGGTCTACACTGACCATATAATGCAGTTTAAGATGCATTATATAATAATAATAATAATAATAATAATAATAATAATAATAATAATAATAATAATACATCACACAGTCCTAGACACTTGGGAAGTGTTCGACTTGTGATTTTGTCATATGAAATCCAGCATGTCTATCTTTTTTGCTGTGTCTTAATAAAATAATAATAATAATAATAATAATAATAATAATAATAATAATAAACTTTATTTGTACCCTGCCACCATCTCCCCACAGGGACTCGGGGTGGCTCACATGGGGCAAGGCCCAACTAGCACAATTTACAAAAACAGCAGCATAAGTACATTGAACAATATACAAAAAATAATAAAACACAGTAAGACAATAAAACAAGAGTTAATATAGCAGTAAATCAATCAACCACCAAGTACAATTCAGTACAATGCCAGTGTAAATCCAGCCAGTGTCTGTGTGTATTTCACTATCAAAAATTAAAGGTACCATTATCACAAGGTGCATCTTCATTGTAAACGGAATGCAGTTTGATACCGCTTTAACTGCTGTGGTTTGATGCTATGGAATCCCTGAATTTTTAGTTTTAAAAATACAGTAGAGTCTCACTTATCCAAGCTTCACTTATCCAAGCTTCTGGATAATCCAAGCCATTTTTGTAGTAAATTTTTCAATATATCGTGATATTTTGGTGCTAAATTCGTAAATACAGTAATTACAACATAACATTACTGCGTATTGAACTACTTTTTCTGTCAAATGTGTTGTATAACATGATGTTTTGGCGCTTAATTTGTAAAATCATAACCTAATTTGATCTTTCATAGGCTTTTCCTTAATCCCTCCTTATTATCCAAGATATTTGCTTATCCAAGATTCTGCCGGCCCGTTTAGCTTGGATAAGTGAGACTCTACTGTAGTGTGCGAAACGGAGAGAAAGCTTCTGGAACATGGCCATACAGCTCGAAAGACTCACTGCAACCCAGTTGCAACCCTTTATTGTCCAACTGTGAAATTTCCTTTTCCCATTTCGTATCACTCTGCATCTCGCCTGGGATCTACGAATTAGTCTCCTGTTTTTAACACTGTATCCTGCTTGTTGATTTTAATGATTGTTTTTATTGATGTTGATGTTTTTTACTAGGATAATTGTTTTATTGCTTTGTTACTGTTTTGTTTGTTTTATCGGGCCTGGCCCCATGTAAGCCGCCCCGAGTCCCTTCGGGGAGATGGGGCGGGGTATAAAAATAAAGTTGTTATTATTATTATTATTATTATTATTATTATTATTATTATTATTATTGCCCGTGATGCTGCCTTTTAACAGATCCAATTCTTGGCTTTGCTCAGATCCAGACAACTTTTTTCCCCCTTTGCAAATACTCACAGACCCTCCGCTACCCTCCCTCTTTTGTACCACAATCTTTCATGCTTGTTCTCAGCCCAAAGGTGATTTTTTTTAATGTGCAAGAAGTTTGAAGAAAATCCATTCAGCTATTTCTGAGTTATCGGAGCATGAAAATAACATCTGGTTTCGAGGGGGGAAAGCGGCGCGTTTCCCCCGCTTCCCCTCCATTCTTTTTGTTCATCAGAGTCAGAAGGATGGGGAAAGAGTGTGGGGTGGGGGGGACACACTCACAAATGTGATTTAACGCATCTAATTTGGCATGTACACATCCTCGCCCGGGGAACGGAAGGCGAGGCCTTCATCGATTCATCCGGGACGAACCTTGATTGGGGAGTAACGCAATTAGATGCTTACACTTGCGCCCAAGTGCATTCTGGCATGCTCCGTTAGCGATGGAAACATTGTCCCTTGCAAAGTTTATGGGGGTGGAGTGGCCCTTGAGTGGGAAGTGGGGAAATGCAGAAGAGGAGGAGCATTGGGTGTTTACCAGCAAGTCGTCTCTTGCATCTCCACTGGCTGCCAGTCTGTTGCAAGTCATCAAGCCTTATAGGATTCAGACCCATGTTTCCAAGACTGTATCCTGCCATACTTTGAAATCTTCTTGGGAAGGTCTTTTCGGTGGCGGCTCCCTGCTCTGGGGGTGCATCTATACTGTAGAATTGATGCAGTTCAATACCACTTGATCTGTTGTGGCTCACGGCTACGGGACCATGGGATTGGGAGTTTGGTGATGCACCAATGTTTTTTGGCAGAGAAGGCTAAAGAGCGTATAAAAACAAAGCGCTCACGATTCCATAGATGTAGAAGTGGTGCCAAACTTCATTAATTCTACAGTGTAGATGCACCTTGGGACTCCATTCTGACTAATATTAGATCAGATCTCTCTCTACTAGCCTTTCATAGGCAGGGAAAGTCTTTAGTTGGCCTTTGATGAGCGATTCCACAAACAAACAAAAAAGACGCGGGGCTGACGTTGTTGTTCATTGTTCATTTTTAATGCCATGTTCTGAATTGCTTCTAATTCGGCTGTGAGCAGAATTATGGAATTGCTTCTAATTCTGCTGTGAGCAGAATAGCACATTTAGTCCTCCATATCCATAGACTCTGTATCCATAGTAGGTATGGGCAAACTTGGGCCGTCCGGGTGTTTTGGACTTCAACTCCCACAATTCCTAACAGCCAGTAGGCTGTTAGGAATTGTGGGAGTTGAAGTCCAAAACACCCGGACGGCCCAAGTTTGCCCATGCCTCATCCATAGATACAACTATTCACTGTGTGGAAATATTCCCAAATAAATACATTCCAAAAAGCAGACCTTGATTTTGCCATTTTTGATAAGGAATGCCATTTAACTATACTATTGTCCTGGAACAGATACTATTTTGGTATCTGTGTGGCATCCCAGAACCAGACTCCAGTGGTTCACATCATATGGATTTTTGTTAGATGTATCTTGTTACTTGCAAGGGGAAATCTGATGAAATTTTAGTTACATAAAAACCTAGCAAAATATGTGTTACTTAAAAAAAAGCTTGAGATACTTGTTGCTATTTTGAAATGCTTTTGTTACTTGAGAAAGCTTTTTCTTTGTTACTTGAGAATGATGGTTACTGTATATACTCGGAGCCCCGGTGGCGAAGTGTGTTAAAGCGCTGAGCTGCTGAACTTGCAGATCAAAAGGTCCCAGATTCAAATCCCGGGATCGGAGTGATTTAGCCCCAGCTCCTGCCAACCTAGCAGTTCGAAATTATGCCAATGTGAGTAGATCAATAGGAACCGCTCCAGCGGGAAGGTAACGGCGCTCCATGCAGTCATGCCTATAGCCACATGACCTTGGAGGTGTCTTCGGCTTAGGAATAGAGATGGGCACCAACCCCCAGAGTGTGAGTAGATCAATAGGTACAGCTCCGGCAGGAATGTAACATTGGCACTCCATGCAGTCATGGCAGTGGCCACATGACCTTGGAGGTGTCTACGGACAACGCCGGCTCTTCGGCTTAGGAATAGAGATGGGCACCAACCCCCAGGGTGCGAGTAGATCAATAGGTACAGTTCTGGCAGGAATGTAACATTGACACTCCATGCAGTCATGCCAGTGGCCACATGACCTTGGAGGTGTCTACGGACAACGCCGGCTCTTCGGCTTAGAAATGAAGATGAGCACCAAGCCCCAGAGTGTGAGTAGATCAATAGGTACTGCTCCGGTTAGAAGGTAGCATTGGCACTCCATGCAGTCATGCCAGTGGCCACATGACCTTGGAGGTGTCTACGGACAACGCCGGCTCTTCGGCTTAGAAATGAAGATGAGCACCAAGCCCCAGAGTGTGAGTAGATCAATAGGTACTGCTCCGGTTAGAAGGTAGCATTGGCACTCCATGCAGTCATGCCAGTGGCCACATGACCTTGGAGGTGTCTACGGACAACGCCGGCTCTTCGGCTTAGAAATTAAGATGAGCACCAAGCCCCAGAGTGTGAGTAGATCAATAGGTACAGCTCCGGCAAGAAGGTAGCATTGGCACTCCATGAAGTCATGCCAGTGGCCACATGACCTTGGAGGTGTCTACGGCCAACGCTGGCTCTTTGGCTTAGAAATGGAGATGAGCACCAACCCCCAGAGTCGGTCACGACTGGACTTAATGTCAGGGGAAACCTTTACCTTTACCTTTTATCTGTTTTAAACCTTTAGAAGCTGCCTTGCTTCCCAGACTGGGGGAAAGGCAGGATAGATTGGCCTAAAGACCCCAAAAAGGTACAGATTCCTGTCTGATCAGGGAAAATAACCAGAGTCAAAGCTGGTGGGAACTGGGATGTTTCTGTTGGCTGTATTCCAATGTAATCAACACACAAACCCAAGCATTTTTTAAAAGAATTTTATTAAATTTTTTATACTACATCAAAAGAGTGAGAACAACCAAGGTATAGAAAAGTAGGGAAAAGAGAGAAAGATAAAAGTCTACAATCTACAAAAAATACCCACACACAAAAAAGACTTCCATTCCATCTTCTTGGATAATATTTTCTTATTATTCAATAATATTTTTTCTTGCTAAGGAGAAAAAAAATAGCAACATTGTCTCTCGTAATCTTCATTTTCTCAAATTATCCAGATAGTCCTGAAGATCATCCCAGGCAAGATAATGAAAAGAACGAATTGGGACGATCAAACCCAAGCATTTTTGATAAGGAGATTGAACCTATAATAAGCCAAATGAATGGTGAGTTTGTGTCTGTTTGAATGGGGTTTTCCTGTTCAAAGCCTTTGACGCATTGTGGTCTTCCCTGGCTTCTCTGTTTCTGTGAAGGCTCAGAGGACACCTTTCAGAAGCCCAGCCTTGGCTGAAACCTTTCTATTTTGCTGCTAATGGCATTTACTGGTTCAAGTCCCTCTGCGACACCAAACATGGAGCCCTAGGTGGCAGTACAGGATTCAGATTGCAGATCCGTTTGGCCGAATCACACCCTTGAGGCCAGAGAATGAGAAGGCAAGAGAAGCAACACAATGACCAAAAATGCAAGGTTTTGTTATCCATGTGTCCGAACCCTTGCTTGGTTTCACAAACACTTGTGGATAATATCACAATCCCAGATTTCTTTGGATATTGGGGGCAGTTAAAACTCAACTGAATGAATCCTAGAACAATTCAAGCCTGAACTGTCTCTATAACCCAAGATGACCAAACTGAGGTTGTTATCCTTTGGGTTTCCCATGAAACCACCAAACGCCGGAGATGAAAAAAGGGAAAGACTTTACCTCTGTCTGTATTGTATATCATTGTGTTTGCCTCATATACCCCGTTTCCCCTAAAATAAGACATCCCCAGAAAATAAGACCTAGTAGAGGTTTTGCTGAATTACTAAATATAAGGCCTCCCCCGAAAGTAAGACCTAGTAAAGTTTTTGTTTGGAAGCATGCCCACCGAACAGAACACTAGAGCATGCAGGATCGGTAAATGTACATGCCATAGATTGTTGTACATAGAAATAATGGTAGTAACAAGAAATTTTTGATAGGATTCATAGTTTGTCTGGTGATGCTGGTTTATGATGACAGCTACTGTACAGTATATAGTAAATTTTCATTTTTTTGTTCAAAAATAAATGTGAATTCTTCTTCATGGAAAAATAAGACATCCCCTGAAAATAAGACCTAGAGCATCTTTGGGAGCAAAAATTAATATAAGACACTGTCTTATTTTCGGGGAAACACGGTAGAAGCCAAGACGACCAAACCGAGGTTGTTATCCTTTGGGTTTCCCATCAAACCACCAGACGCCGGAGATGAAAAAAGGGAAAGTCTTTACCTCTGTCTGTATTGTATGTCGTTGTGTAAAAGGCAATGAATGTTTGCCTCATATATATCATGTAATCCTCTGAGTCCCTCTGGGGAGATAGAGCAAAATATAAATAAAGTATATGTTTGTGTTGTCGAAGGCTTTCATGGCCGGGATCACAGGGTTGTTGTATGTCTTTTGGGCTGTGTGGCCATGTTCCAGAAGTATTCTCTCCTGACGTTTCGCCCACATCTATGGCAGGCATCCTCAGAGGTTGTGAAGTATGGAAAAACTAAGCAAGGACTGTTTATATATATCTGTGGGAAGTCCAGGGTGAGAGAAGAACTCTTGTCAGTTGGAAGCCAGCTTAAATGTTCCAGTTAATCACCCTAATTTGCATTGAATGGCTACATCTAGCTACTTTCTGCCTGGGGGCATTCTTTGTTAAGTGTATTATTATTTATTACTAGTTGTGCCCGGCCACGCGTTGCTCTGGCGTTGTCTGGTGGTGTTGGTGAGAAATGGTTGAGGTAGTGGTGGTATTGAATGTCTGTTGTATGGTTGTCTTTATGTTTAGTATGCATTTGGTTGTTTGTGTACTGTGAAAGTGGTGAGGATAGAGGGGGTCTATGTCCCTGTGTAGTATTGTATAGTATTTATACGTTTTCCATGTGTTGTGAATGCTTGGATTGTGTCCTACTGCATAGTAGAAAGGGTTGGGCTGGATGGCCCTTAGTGGTCTCTCCAAACTCTTGTGCCTGTCCCCTGGGCTGAGTAGGTTGCTAGGAGACCAAGTGGGCAGAACTTAGCCTTGTAACTGGCAGTAATTGGATAAAAACAATTATTCTTCTCCCTCTAATTAGGACTTTATTTTTCTTTTCTTTTTGTTGTATCAACCTAGAGCCATGGATGATGGGTTGTATTGTCAAATTTCGAGGTTGGGGGGCCTGTAGTTTTGTTGTTTTCTCCGCTGCCCTGATGCCATCACTCTTTTATATATATAGAAGATTATCTTCCCCAAATCCTTGAGTTGATATGATCACTGGGTGTGTTCACCGGGTGTATTCTGGGAGCTATACTCCAAAAAAGTAAAAAATAAAATTGTGCAGCGGGTCTGCCTGAAACATGGACTGTTAACAGGTGCTCCCAGTTAAACGGCGTTACAGATGCTCTGTGCAAAAAACATGGATTTTTAACAAGCGGTTAGAACGCTTTTGTTTACAACCCTGCTGCTTTCCCCGCATCTCTTCCTCTGTGGTTTCTCTCCTGCTTTTGTACAGAAACATATCTTGTTAGAGAAGGGAAGATGGAGTAGCTGTACAATGCCTTTTGACTGGCCGCGCCAGGAGCTGTCCGTCCCGAATCACCCCCCACTGTTGAAATTTAGATTGGTTTTTGGAGCTGCACAGGCACACTAGACTTGCTGGGAGTCGGAGAAGCCTGATACCCGGAGAATTATCGGAGTTATCATTCCTCTCCGGACAGCCAATGGCCGCCTCGTTCCAATCAATACTTGGAACATGATGATGTGGCGTGGAAAATTCTCCTCTTTTCTATATTGTTCCGTGAGAATATTTCCCCCCTCCCCACTATTATACATGAGCCATTTCATACAGCGAATTAAGGGCCACAATGCGCCGGCACAATACGAGTCAAATTGGCGACGGGAATGCTTGCAACACTAGTCAAATCTAAAACCAAAGTTGTAATTAACTTTCTTTCGGGTGGATACCTCCTCTGAAGAGGAGCGATTTATTCTCACAAGCCTGTTGGCGTGCTAAAATGGGCATGTTTAAATGTAATTTTTCACAGCAGCGCCAATGCTCCAGATAAAGGTGTTGCTGAACTGTGGGTTGTGTTTAGCTCACGGAAGACAGCACATCTGTCTCTGCTGCTGCTTCTCTTTTTTAAAGGCAAAAATAATGTTTCAGTCCTGCTACTTTTTTCCCTTTAAATAGCAGTTACTGTGAGCACAGTACAAGGAATCATCTGCAAGGAATATGTTACCAAATTTTGCATGGATAATAGTGAGCCGCATGGAAATGAAGGCCTTTTGTCCCAGGCATACCATTTTGGAAAGGCATGGCTTTTTAGGGATCATAACCTTTTGGGAAACCGGAATCTCCAAAGCCTTTTGGAAATTAATTGGCATTCACTAGTACAGTAGAGTCTCACTTATCCAAGCTAAACGGGCCGGCAGAAGCTTGGATAAGCGAATATCTTGGATAATAAGGAGGGATTAAGGAAAAGCCTATTAAACATCCAATTAGGTTATAATTTTACAAATTAAGCATGAAAACATCATGTTATACAACAAATTTGACAGAAAAGGTAGTGCAATACGCAGAATGTTATGTTGTAATTACTGTATTTGCGAATTTAGCACCAAAATATCATGATATATTGAAAACATTGACTACAAAAATGGCTTGGATTATCCATAGGCTTGGATAAGCGAGGCTTGGATAAGTGAGACTCTACTGTATTCATGCAAGGTAAATTAGGTTTCTCAGTTGTTAGACTGATATAACCGGTTATCTCTGTTAGGAACCAAGATTATACCAATGCAGAAAAACAGCAGAGTTTCAGAATTGTTATTTCAGTTGCCCAAAAACATTTACTCTCTGGCGTTGTCCGAAAACACCTCCAAGGTCATGTTGCCGTTATCTTCCCGCCAAGCGGTACCTATTGATCTACTCACATTTGTATGTTTTTGAACTGCTAAGAGAGGATAACTGAAAATGTGGATACCAGTCCTGTGGATACAAAAGGGTCATACAGTATTCCAACAAAAATAGTTTATGAGCAAAGTTTGGAATATACCATTCAAACCACACTAATAAAGTGGTCCTATGCATTTCCATTCGGAAGTCATACTGTGCTCAGTGAAACTTACTTGCAGCTAAGTAGGCAAAGATTGTCGCTCATAAACTCCATCAAATCTTGAATTCCCTCTGGCCATCAAAATATTTCAGTTCAACTCTAGTTGGAAAGAAACTTTGCACTTATCAGTACGGTACAGACATACTTCAGTTAATGAAACAGATTTATTCTTGGGCATTACGTCTTTCACAGAAAGTTTGGTACCAGAGGCAGAAATAGCATGGAAAGAACAGAGAGAAAGAGTGCTACACCACTGGAAAAGAATACATATTTTATCAAAGGCCCTCTTTATTCAGCACTAACAATATGCTTATGTGAAATGACAAAAAAAAAAAGGTCAGGTAAGCCTTGCAGAAGTAAACAAAAGCATTTCTGAGCTTTGAGAAACCACTCAAAAGCTTCTTCAAAAATGCATGTAGGGATTGTTATTTTTCTTCTTTCTCCTGGTTCTGCATTTATTATGATTTCTATTTTGTTGGCCAGATTTATATGCCTATATTTAGAAACAATCTGGTTATACGTAGTGAGGCAAGCTTTAGCCTTTTCTCTCCGATTTGCAAACATGGTCAGTAAAGAGATTCTGGAGGCAGCTGCTGTTTAACTGGCCTGTTGTCAGTCGGCAAAAGCAACGAGAATGGTGCCAATTAAAGTAGAATTTCATTCTTCCTTAAGTCAAGAATTATTTCGCTATTACTGCAGTCACCCATGACACAAAATATGTGCTTTTCCAGCCCTCTTTTATCATTTTCTCTACACCAAGGATGCTTCAAAACCTTCCCAGTAGGCAGAAAACAAGGAAAAGGCCAACCCAATGGTGACTTTATAATAGGAGCTTTGTTTATCAGTCAGTGAGTCAGTCAGTAGCCTTTATTTCGGTCAACCAACCATTGGCTAGGATCAAGTTACAGTACAAAGATGAAATACAACATTTGAGTAATTTATGACATTGCATTTGGCTTATGGTTAATAACAAGTGTCTCCATTCTCTATTGGTTATTTGGCAATCTTTATAATCTAAAACACAAACTGATTACCGATTAGTAAAACGTCGTCTAGATACTCTTTGTTACACTCTCAACACTTACAGATTTTTCATGAAGCACTTTGTTTATCAAAGTCTATCTGCAGAGTTATCAAGGTCTGTCGTGACGGAATATTTGGCAAGCGAAACGTAATGGCTTTCCACTGATATAGGGTGATACTTTTTCAATTGAAAAGAATCGTGCAAAATGTCTGCTTCCTCATCCAAACCGAGACTCCTTTCAGAGCCTTGGGAAGTTGCCTTTTATTACAACTCACAAATACAGTAATATGCTTTAGTAATGTTCAGTCAACAGGTGTGAAGTAAAAACTCATATAGAATAAAATACAATATGTTCAGAATTCACAATTGTAATTAACATAATCCATACATCAAAAATGACTGTCTCGCTCAACAATGTATGTTCTATATATAATTGTTCACTTATTCAATCAGTTAGTTGAGCTGAAGAGCAAGTAGATCACAGTAGATCACGACCGGTTTCGACTAGGTCTTCTTCAAGTGAATTAATCTGGGAAAATTATAATGAATTAACAAAAGCATATAACATATCCACATAAATGTCATTATACATTTGACATAGAAACTTACAATAGTACATTCATATGTATACCCTTTATGTTCCTCTTCCTAGTTGTGTTTTTATGTTTTCTTTTCTTTTTTTTCTAGGGTGGGTCTAAATAAAAGGAACAAACAGTGGCTATAACATAATTTAAGGTTTTTAGATTTCAATTAAGAAAGTTATATCTTATTTATATACTCACAGTGTCCATGGATTTATATGTTCATGAGATACTGTGATCTACTTGCTCTTCAGCTCAACTAACTGAATAAGTGAACAATTATATATAGAACATACATTGTTGAGCTAGACAGTCATTTTTGCTGTATGGATTATGTTTATTACAATTGTGAATTCTGAACATATTGTATTTTATTCTATATGAGTTTTTACTTCACACCTGTTGACTGAACATTACTAAAGCATATTACTGTATTTGTGGGTATCTATTACTTTGGTGCATAACCAGGAACCCATTTATTTTATTACAACTCGCCGACTCCAGTTTAGATGCAACCCTAAACCTCCTTGAACCATAGTTCTGATGATCATGATGGTGATGGGATTCGCCATGCAGGGAATGATCCTGCATCGCAAAGACAGTTATATCAGAGAGGACAAGAGCAGGTTTCCTGTATGAAGAATGCGATGCCTATAGTTTTCCATAATTTTGCATTTTGGGGCTTCGTCACGAGCAAACAGCTCCGATTAACAGCCTCGTCCCCACCTCCTGGGTTCCTGAGCTGGATGGATGAAGCTGCGGAGCCGTCTCCGACAAGGAGAGACGCCGAGCTCCTTGCCAGCCAGATTCTAATGCAATCTCACACATCAAGAGGATGCGGATAGCCAGAATGAATGGCAGGGGCCAACCGTGTGCTTTGATGTTCTGATAAATTGATGGCCCGACACATCCATCACTCTGTCCTGCTGTCAAGAGAACTCCCAGATCCGGAGGATGAGGTTCCCCCTCCTCCTTTATATAAAAAAGAGAGGGGAGAAAAATGCAAATGGAGAAAGAGGCTAAGCTCCTGCTGCGCAGCCAAGGACGGCATGCGGTGCGGCTCCCAACCTCGGAGACACCACGAGAGCCTTTGGAAATCACGTGCGGCGGCAGAGGCAACATTCATGCTGCATGCAGATGTGGGCAGCGTTGGGCTTGTATTTGTCTTAAAAGTTGGTGGTAGCCACCTTCCATCAGAATAAGGGCCATATTTAATTTCAGAGAGTCAAATGGCTGGGACCAAAATTTATTTTACACTTTACTATTATTTACAGTATTTACATTCCGCCCTTCTCACCCCACAGGGGACTCAAGGTGGATTAAAGATAAAGGTAAAGGTTTTCCGTTGACGTTAAGTCCAGTCATGTCCGACTCTGGGGGTTGGTGCTCATCTCCATTTCTAGGCCGAAGAGCCGGCGTTGTCCGTAGACACCTCCAAGGTCATGTGGCCACTGGCATGACTGTATGGAGTGCTGTTACCTTCCCGTCGGAGCAGTACCTATTGATCTACTCATATTGGCATGTTTTCGAACTGCTTGGTTGGCAGGAGCTGGGGCTAACAGCGGGCGCTCATTCCGCTCCCGGGATTTGAACCTTGGACATTTTGGTCCACAAATTCAGCAGCTCAGCGCTTTAACGCACTGTGCCACCAGGGACTCTTCAGGGTGGATTATAATGCACATATACATGGCAAACATTTAATGCAATTATCAGACATATCACATATACAGACAGACAATAGAGGCTATTTTATCATTTTTCCAGCTTCTGGCTTCATGAAGGTAGGCTCGATTCCGTCCACAGAGGGAGCTGCTGCTTCATCATCCACTGTGGCGCCGAGTCCTTTTTGATGGTAGTACTTCCTCATGTTCTTCACATGCCGCTGGCAGTTTTATGGTGTCATAAATTAAGTTAAATTAGTCTCCCCGCATTAAGCGGTACCTAGAATTCTCTACTCACAGACACAACTGTTTTTGAGCTGCTTAGGTGGGCAGCAAGCTAGGCTATTAACAGTCGGGAGCTGAGAGTAGAGTTCCTGGACGGAGCCTGATGGATCCCATCACACGATCCTACAATGGAGCAAGGCTTCCCATGTTCCCATGATCAGAAACGGGAACAGTATAAGGTGAAGCCGGGCAGAGATGCTTTCCTCCAAAAGCTGGTCCAGAAAAGCATAGATAATCACTTATCGCTTCCCAATTTTTCTGATATGAATGGGAAAGATCTGGTCCATCTGAACCCAAGAGTCGCACAATCTAAGCACAAAAAGCAGACTCCAAAAGAGCAAAGGCGTTTTCTTCCCCGCTCAGCAACAGCATTAATATGTCAGGAATGATTTTGCTCTTATTTCTTTTGACAAAAATCAATAGCAGCAAGTTCTCATTACCACAATATTACAAATTAACCTGTATGATGGCTGCGGCGGGAGCGGGAGGCTGGAAACCGAGCGGTGGATGACAAACATCTTTCTGAATATCGAATTCCGGTGCAAAGAAACAATTATCAGAATACAAAGTCATGTTTTCCCTCCTTCATCTTCCTTTTTTCCACACAAAACCTTTCTAAAAAATGCTGGTGCCTCGCCAAACTACAACTCCCAGCTTTCCATAGCATTGACCCATGGCAGTGAAAGTGGCACCAAACTAGACTGATGGAAATTTTCACACTTTGAGATTCATTCTGTGCAAAATTTTGCGATTTTTCCTGGTTTGCCGAAAAAGCCATGTGTGAGATTGAGGCAGAATGAGTGGCCAAGTGCATCAGAATATTTCTGTGTAGAAAAAAACTATAATCTGCACCAAAAATGTAATTTCCTGATATGGAAAAAACCACATGAATTTAATTCAGAAATATATCCTGAACTGTAAATAAATAGCGATCCAAAGCGGAAGGAACAAAAGTTGAATTCTCTAGGAAACAGCATTGTAACTTTTTCAATCTTGAGCCACCTTTGCTGTCTCTTGCGATGCACATATTTCTCTCTGCAAGATCAAGGATGGAAACTGAGTTTAAAACAGGGTTCATTCTGAGAACTAGACGGGAGGGAAGTCTCCGCAACCCACATCTGCAGTGTTTGGAATTTAATTCCGTGCAATACGGCTCCATTTCGAGACTCGCGGCTTATAATAATGCCATCATTCTAGAGGCACGTGGTTTCCGAATCCTCATAATGCTCCTCGGAGAAACCCATCTGCAATATTTCCATCTGTTCTGGCATTTCTGCTCTGCAAAGGAAAAGGCAATTTCTACCTCCCTCCACCCCGCATCCTTCCAGTCTGATATTATTCTCCGCTCCAGTGAATAACCAGTAAAACATTAGAGAAGGGAATCAAAACCAGAGCCAACCTTTCGGCAGAGAAGGTGGGAGCAGGTCAGGTTTTTTGCTTTCGCCTCCCGACACAATGAAGTCCAGCGAGCAAATCTCCAACCAATTCTCCACTTGCCCTTGAGCCCAGATAAGCTTCCTCAGGATGGATACAAACCAACCTAAATTTGGGTTGCTGTAGGTTTTTCGGGCTGTATGGCCATGTTCCAGTAGCATTATCTCCTGATGTTTTGCCTGCATATGTGGCTGGCATTTTTCAAAGTTCTGTTGGCAGTGAAGCAAGTGGAGTGTGTATATATACCGTATACACGCGAGTATAAACCGACTTGAATATAAGCCAAGGCACCTAATTTTACCACAAAAAACTGGGATAACTTATTGACCTGAGTATAACCCGAGGGTGGGAAATGAAGCAGCTACTGGTCAATTTAAAAATGAAAATAGATACCAATAACATTACATCAATCACGGCATCAGTAGGTTAAATAATGTATATAGTAGAGTCTCACTTATCCAAGCTAAACGGGCTGGCAGAAGCTTGGATAAGCGAATATCTTGGATAATAAGGAGGGATTAAGGAAAAGCCTATTAAACATCAAATTAGGTTGTGATTTTACAAATTAAGCACCAAAACATCATCATGTTATACAACAAATTTGACGGAAAAAGTAGTTCAATACGCAGTAATGTTATGTTGTAATTACTGTATTTGCGAATTTAGCACCAAAATATCACGATATATTGAAAACATTGACTACAAAAATGCCTTGGATAATCCAGAAACTTGGATAAGCGAGGCTTGGATAAGTGAGTACTGTATATGGATACAGATATACAGCTTCATGGATCTATATGTATATAGGATTTGCAAAGTCCTGCAAACATATGAAGGGAAAATTCATATATAAAATGAATGTATATAGACAGATCTATAAGATTGCAAAAGCTTGCAGGGAGTTAATGCTTATATATCTGTAGGAGAGTTTAACAAATATTTCAGGGGGGAAATGCTTTTATAAGATTAATGGATATATATTTTTCTTCTTCCTGACTTGCAAGGGCATCTTTGCCTTTTCAAAGCATTCCCTTGGTTAAGAGCTGAAAAACTCTTATAAGGGTTGAAAAACTTGGCTTATCTTCAAGTATATACAGTATATACTTACTCACTTACTTAGGCGATCCCTTGTAGTTCGAGGATGATGGTCCTCCAGGTGTAGTGTCTTGGCGGTGGATGCGTAGGTGACTGTAGAGCCCTATTCTTGACCTGCAAGTGAAGACATCGGTTTCCAAATGAAGGCAGTCCCGGTCAGGGTTGGCTTGACACGCTTTCCTCTTGGCACGTTTCTCCCTTTCACCCTCCAGTCATGCCTCTTCAAATTCCACAGCACTGCTGGTCACAGCTGACCTCCAGTTAGAGCACTCAAGAGCCAGGGCTTCTCGGAACCAAATTTAGAGAAAACTCTCCAGCCATGTCTCACGCATTTCCTCCCATTTCATTTTTTTTTTTTTTGGCGTTCTTGGAAGGAAGCCGCCATTCTCTTTCCTCCACCCGCTCCAAATGGCTCCTCTGAACCCTTTTCTCAATTCTGGAGCTCTCTTATCCCCCAGGATGGATGGAGAGATGCGTTTCTCCCCGTAGCAAAGATACCGCGGGCTTCGATTTGCATAGTAATTGTCTATCTCCTTTGCAGCCTATGCATTTTTAAAATCAGGCCCATAATGGAGAATACAGAGGGATGCCATGCAACTGATGCATGGGCTTCCAGGCAAATTGCACCGCGAATTGGGGAAGGAGGCCTTCGGAGGCTATCAGCACCACAACATACACTATAGACATTTACAGTTGTGACATTAGGTTTGTTTTTGACCGTGAAACATAGGTTTTTTTGTAAACCAGTAGTGCAAAAGTTCAGTCCAAGACGCCAGGAGGGGGCAGCATTAATTCACAGCTATGGCCTTGGCCAGAAAAGAGAAGGATCCCAAACAAATATGATACAAAATGCATTTAATATTTATTTGCAACAGGAGATTCATCCTTCCTGGATGGGGCTAACTTGGGCCCTCCAGATGTTTTGGACTCCAACTCCCACCACTCCTAACAGCCTCAGGCCCCTTCCTTTCCCCCCTCAACTGCTGGATAATTTCAACAGAAAGGAGGAGAGGAAACCATGAAAATAAATAAAATCTGGTATTGAAAAGCTCTAAAATCAGGACAGTCAATAAAGAACAACTCTCCGCAAACAGAAGAATTCCAGACATGAATCAATTAGGGCCAGCTAACACCTCCCAACCAAGGAGTCCCCCAGGCAGTAAGCAGCCAGACCTTGAAGCTGAAAGGCTATTCAGTGCTAATCAAGGTGGCCAATTGAAACATACCCCAAACAGACCAGAGTTCTTTCCCCCACCCTAATCATTCCACAGATTTATAAACCCCACTGGCCTCGTTTCCAACAGACCTCACAACCTTATTTATTTATTTTATATACCGCTCTTCTCCCTCAGGGGGACCCATATAATCTATATATATAAAAGAGTGATGGCATCAGGGCAGCGGACAAAACAACAAAACTACAGGCACCCCAACCTCGAAATTTGACAACACAACCCGTCATTCACGGCTCTAGGTTGATACAACAAAAAGAAAAGAAAAATAAAGTCCTAATTACAGGGAGAGGAATAATAGTTTTTATCCAATTGCTGTCAATTAGAAGGCTAAGCTCCACCCACTTGGTCTCCTAGCAACCTACTCAACCCAGGGGACAGGCAGTTAGGCCTCACTTAGGCCTCTTCCACAGATTATCAGATTTTAACTGGATTGTACGGCAGTGTAGACTCAAGGCCCTTCCAAACAGCTATATAATCCATTTAGAATCTTATATTACCTGCTTTGAACTGGATTATCTTGACTCCACACTGCCATATAATCCACTTCAGTGTGCATACTAAACATAAAGACAACCATACAACAGACATTCAATACCACCACTACCTCAACAATTTCTCACCAACACCACCAGACAACGCCACAGCAACGCGTGGCCGGGCACAGCTAGTGATACCATATAATGATATAGTACAATATAGTAATTTAATGCTTATATTGTACTATGCTAATAATATATCGTATGTCCATTTGATTTGTAATCCGTTCTGAGTCCCCTTTGGGGTGAGAAGAGCAGGATATAAATATAGTAAGTAAGTATGTAATATTACTAATAAAATTACCATAGAATGATATAGTACAATATAGTAATTGAATGCTTATATTGTGCTATGCTGATAATATATTGTATGTCCATTTGATTTGTAATCCGTTCTGAGTCCCCTTTGGGGTGAGAAGAGCAGGATATAAATATAGTAAGTAAGTATGTAATATTACTAATAAAATTACCATAGAATGATATAGTACAATATAGTAATTGAATGCTTATATTGTACTATGCTAATAATATATCGTATGTCCATTTGATCTGTAATCCGTTCTGAGTCCCCTTTGGGGTGAGAAGAGCAGGATATAAATGTAGTAAGTAAGTATGTAATATTACTAATAAAATTACCATATAATGATATAGTACAACTAGCTGTGCCCGGCCACGCGTTGCTGTGGCAAAGTGGTGGTGGTATTGGTTAAAAATTGTTGTGTAATTTTTATTTGACGTTATTTGCAATTTTTTTATTAATTTTATTGTAAGTTATATTTTTATTTATTATATTTTATTATTTTCTTGTATTATTTTTAGTTATTTTCTGTTATTATAGTATTTTATTGTATTATTTTTTTAGTGTTTTTTATTATTTTTTATTGGGTTGCTAGGAGACCAAGTTGGAGGAGCTTAGCCTTCTAACTGGCAGCAATTGGATAAAAGCAATTATTCCTCTCTCTCTAATTAGGACTTTATTTTTCTTTTCTTTTTGTTGTATCAACCTAGAGGCGTGGATGATGGGTTGTGTTGTCAAATTTCGAGGTTGGGGGGCCTGTACTTTTGTTGTTTTGTGGGTTGCCGTGATGCCATCACTCTTTTATATATATGGATATAGTAATGTAATGCTTATATTGTGCTATGCTGATAATATATTGTATGGGTTGTTGTATGTCTTTCGGGCTGTGTGGCCATGTTCCAGAAGCATTCTCTCCTGACGTTTCGCCCACATCTATGGCAGGCATCCTCAGAGGTTGTGAGGTATGGAGAACATATGAACATGGCCACACAGCCCGAAAGACATACAACAACCCTGTGATCCCGGCCATGAAAGCCTTCGACAACACAATATATTGTATGTCCATTTGATTTGTAAGCTGCTCTGAGTCCCCTTCAGCATAAGAAGAGCGGGATATAAATGTAGTAAATAAATAAAAATGCAGTTTATGATGGACTGCACCCCATTTTTGTTCACCTGGGAGCCCAAAACAGCCACATCTCTACTATCCCAATTGTGAATAGCAGTTGTTCCCCAAGGTTTGGGACTTTTCACAGGAGAGGGTCTCAACTGAAGCAAAGAATCATCATGCCCTTAGGCCAGGTAGATGCACATTTCCCTCACAAAAGAATCCTGGGAAAGGTAGATTCCATGACAAGACATCAGTTTGCAGAGTTTTGTTGCAGGGCTTTGCATCACTTTTGCACTTGCCCCGACAACACCCTCAGCTCATCACGAGTTTCTCTCTCCGAACGCAATCTGCTTGCCAGGAACTCTCTCTTCCCGAATGGGAGATTCCCCTCTGCCTGATTGCATCAGAGGTTGGCGCTGGACACGCAATATTCGGTTCTTTCCTCCTTTCTGTGATTGCAATACTCGCTACAGAGAGGGAAGAACAAGCTTGTAACACTGGCAGGCTTAAAGCAAAGGGATTTGATCCATCCTTGCACGGGATCAATCAGCCAAATGCACCACTTTAGGGAACGGCACGATCTGGAGATGTTGAGTACAAAAGGCGAAGATAGAATAAGATTTTTTTTTTAATGCAAGAAAGTTGTAGGTTCCAGGGTGATGACATTTATATGTTCTACAAAAGCTTGGCTTCGGAGAGGTCAGATTCAGAATTTAATTGCTTTCAGTGAGAGTTATTAAAAACATAAAATACTCCAAGTCTCCTTTAGGAGCCAGTATTTTTATGTCCTCTAACATTTTGACGGATGAAAACTGGGACATAATGGGGCCACGTAGCATCTGACCGTGGTCAAGCTAGCAAACGTTATTGACAAGGGGATACTTTTGCACCATTGAAGGGCCATGAGATCCAAGGAGTTGTACTTTTACAAGGTCTTTATTCTTCTCTTCCAAAGAGTACATCCGAGGAATAGAAAAGGTGGCAACTATTTGCATTTGCTTCTGGGAAGGGGAAATTTCTGTACCCATCTCTCTTCTTCCTCCTCCTGATTTAATTGAATTCAAACTACTTTTGACACTTACTGTATATACTCGAGTATAAGCTTAGTTTTTCAGCCCTTTTTTTTAACCCTCCTCAGCTTATATTCGGGCGAGGGTCCTGGTTGGCTTATATTTGGGTCAGCTTATACTCGAGAATATATGGTACATTTATTATTATTTTTATTATTTTTCTCTATTATTATTGGTATTATTACATTTATTGTTTTACCCTATTATTACATTTATTATTTTTCTCTATTATTGTTGCTACTTTACATTTACAGTAGAGTCTCACTAATCCAAGCGAAACGGGCCGGCAGAAGCTTGGATAAGCGAATATCTTGGATTATAAGGACTGATCAAGGAAAAGTCTATTAAACATCAAATTAGGTTATGATTTTACAAATTAAGCACCAAAACTTCATGTTATACAACAAATTTGACAGAAAAAGTAGTTCAATACGCAGTAATGTTATGTTGTAATTACTGTATTTACGAATTTAGCACCAAAATATCACGATATATTGGAAACATTGACTACAAAAATGGCTTGGATAATCCAGAAACTTGGATAAGTGAGGCTTGGATAAGTGAGTACTGTATATGGATACAGATATACAGCTTCATGGATCTATATGTATATAGGATTTGCAAAGTCCTGCAAACATATGAAGGGAAAATTCATATATAAAATGAATGTATATAGATAGATACAGATACAAAAATGGCTTGGATTATCCAGAGGCTTGGACTAGCGAGGCTTGGATTAGTGAGACTCTACTGTATTTTACTCTATTATTATTATTATTATTATTATTATTATTATTATTATTATTATTATTATTATTTCACTCTGATCTTATTATTATTGTTACATTTATTATTCTACTCTATTTATTATTACATGTATTATTTTCCTGTATTTATTATTACAGTAGAGTCTCACTTATCCAACATAAACGGGCCGGCAGAATGTTGGATAAGCGAATATGTTGGATAATAAGGAGGCATTAAGGAAAAGCCTATTAAACATCAAATTACGTTATGATTTTACAAATCAAGCACCAAAACACCAGAGTCGGGCATGATAGACTTAATATCAAGGGGAAACCTTTGCCTTGACCTTTTTGCAGCAATTGAAGTAAGCTGAGAACAAAGGGGGAAAGGGTCAGGAGGAGAGAGAAGCCGGGAGAGAGTAAGAGCAGCTGAAAAAGTGGAAAGGCAGAGAATTCAGCTCTATTTTTCCTATCAATTCGAAAGGAACCCAGAACACTTTCAAAACACTTCCTTGTTGATACTCTCTCCTCTTTAGTATTGTTTATCCAACCCAAGAGATTGAAAGATAATGCAACCCAATCCTTGCAGGTAAAGAACTCCTAGTGTTTTGGAGCATCAGCTAGACCAGGGGTCCCCAAACTAAGGCCCCGGGGCCGGATGCGGCCCTCCAAGGTCATTTACCTGGCCCCCGCCCTCAGTTTTATAATATAATATATTGTATATACCAGGGGTCCCCAAACTAAGGCCCCGGGGCCGGATGCGGCCCATCGAAGCCATTTATCCGGCCCCCATGGCACAAGGGCAGAAGGCGGTTGGGCTAAATGACCCAAGGGGTCTCTTCTTCTCTTACAACCATTATTATTATTATTATTATTATTATTATTATTATTATTATTATTATTATTATTAACATTGAGGCTGGGTGGCCATCTGTCAGGGATGCTTTGCTTGTGCTTATGGTGCACAGAGGCAGACGGGGGTTGCACTAAATGGCCCAAGAGGTCTCTTCCAACCCTCTTTATTATTATTATTATTATTATTATTATTATTATTATTATTATCAACACAACGACATTGTATGGCACAGCAAACAAGATAGATATGCTGGATTTCGTTTCGCAAAACCACAAGTCGAACACTTCCCAAGTGTCTAGGACTGTGTGATGTATTTTCTGATGATGTGTGCAGATCCCAGCAGGGTGGCCTTTTGCAGTTGGCAGATGGTGATTTTGTCAATGTCTATTGTTTCCAAATGCCGGCTGAGATCTTTTGGCACAGCACCCAGTGTGCCCATCACCACCGGGACCACCTGTACTGGTTTCTGCCAGAGTCTTTGAAGTTCAATCTTGAGGTCCTGATAGCGGCTGAGTTTTTCCTGTTGTTTTTCTTCAATGCGACTGTCACCTGGGATGGCAACATCAATGATCCAAACCTTGTTCTTTTCCACAACTGTGATGTCTGGTGTGTTGTGTTCCAGAACTTTGTCAGTCTGGATTCGGAAGTCCCACAGTATCTTTGCATGTTCATTTTCCAA
Organism: Anolis carolinensis; assembly: GCF_035594765.1. Taxonomy (NCBI): domain Eukaryota; kingdom Metazoa; phylum Chordata; class Lepidosauria; order Squamata; family Anolidae; genus Anolis; species Anolis carolinensis. Next base: position 1,949,392 of record NW_026943824.1, read on the forward strand.
TACTTTTGCAGGTTTGTGATCCCACCAGTTCTTCTTCTTATTATTATTATTATTAACATTGATTCTGGGTGGCCATCTGTCAGGGGTGCTTTACTTGTGCTTTCGGTGCACAAAGGCAAAGGGGAATAGACTCAATGGCCCAAAGGGTCTCTTCCAACCCTCTTATTTATTGTTGTTGTTGTTATTATTATTATTATTATTATTATTATTATTATTATTATTATTATTATTATTTATTGCTTGGTGGCCAACTATAGTCCGACCCTCCAATGGTCCAAAGGATCGTGAACTGGCCCCCTGTTTAAAAAGTTTGGGGACCCCTGGTATATACATATAATATTGATAATAAACTTATGTTATACAATATAATACTAATAGTAATACCATATAATAATATTAATTATTTGTTATATATTACATATTATATAATAGTATAGTGGTATAGTTCAATATAGTAATATATAATGCTAATATTGTGCTATGCTAATAATATAATATATTGTATGTACATACAGCTGCTCTGAGTCCCCTTCAGGGTGAGAAGGGTGGGATATAAATGTAGTAAATAAATGCAATAAATAATTAATTTTAGACTTAGGCTCGGCCAAAGTCTGACATGACTTGAAGGCACACAACAACAACAACAACAACAACAACAACCCTAATTAACTTGACTATCTCATTGGCCAGTAGCAGGCCCACACTTTCCATTGAAATCCTGATAAATGTATGTTGGTTAAAATTGTTTTCATTTTTAAATATTGTATTGTTCTTTCGTTGTTGTTGTTGTTGTTGCACTACAAATAAGACATGTGCAATATATGTGTGTGTGTGTTTATATATATTTATATATAAACACAATATAATTTACAATAATATATAATAATTATAACATATTGTATATACATATAATGTTCATAATATTATATTGTAATACGATATAATACTAATAATACAATATAATAATATTAATTATATATATATATAAAAAAGTGATGGCATCACGGCAGCGGACAAAACAACAAAAGTAAACACCCCACAACCTCGAAAATTGACAGCCCAACCCCTCATCCATGCCTCTAGGTTGATACAACAAAAAGAAAAGAAAAATAAAGTCCTAATTAGAGGGAGAGGAATAATTGTTTTTATCCCATTGCTGCCAGTTAGAAGGCTAAGCTCCACTCACTTGGTCTCCTAGCAACCCACTCAGCCCAGGGGACCCTTGACCTTAACTACCACCAATTCCTCAATACTTTATTTCCCATACCATCATACTTCGCCACAGCAACACGTGGCCGGGCACAGCTAGTCTATTATATTTTACATATAATATTACCAATAATATTACAATATATTGATACAGTACAATATAGTAATTTATTACCAGTATTGTGCTATGCTAATAGTATAATATTGTATGTAAATTTAATTTGTAAGCCACTCTGAGTCCTCTTTGGGGTGAGAAGGGCGGCATATAAATGTAGCAAATAAATAAATAAATGTGCAGTATGCATAGGAATTTATTTGTATTTTTTTTTCCAAATGATAATTCGGTCCCTCAACAGTCTGAAAGATTGTGGACTGCCCCTCTGCTTAAAATGTTTGGGGACCCCTGAGCTAGACCTTTGATAGGATTTGGGGTGAAGTGGAAGGGATTTCAACACACCGGGAACACCCACGGAGAAGACTCTCTTTGATGTCTTGGGACTGAATCAAGGAAGTTGTAGACTTCTACTCATTTTACAGAGAGAGGTTGTATGTAGGGTTTGCAACTTTGCCTGGAGGTGCCAGGAATTCAAGCCATGACACTTGATCACCGGAAGCTGCCTTGTCTTGAGTCAGAACAACCGTCTATCCCACCGATGACGTTCTCCAGAGTTAAGCAGAGTCCTTTTTCATCCTCGGCATCTCGTCTTTTTACCCAGAGAGGTTGGGAATTGAGCTTTGGACCTTCTCGAGTGTTGTGTCAATTTTCCTTCTGGGTTTTTGGCTCCTCTTGGAAGATGCGGAAGGAAGCAGACGAACGTTGGTTATCAACCTGTATGAAACCTCTCGTTGTTATTCCACATTAATCAGCTGATTGATTTGCCCCTGAAGGTCACAGCAAAGGCTGGAGAAGGTGAGGTGAAGCCTCCAGTGCCTGCGGGGAGAAGGTCACCCGCTATAAATCATGATGCTTACCAAAGGCTGGTAGGCAATCCATCAACAGTGGCCTCTCTATCCCAAGATCCATCAATGTCAGATATCGCCGCTCTCCGCTTTTTAGATAATAAATAAGATTGCACTTGGGTAACTTTAGACTAAGTGGGAATCTCGGGCTTTGGGCCAAACCTGTCTTACTTAGGATCCCAATCCAGTCCAATGGGCACACCAAGAAAGCCCATTGGGCTGGATTGGGACCCTAAGTGGCACACCCTATCTATATATATAAAAGAGTGATGGAATCCTGGCGACCGACAAAACAACAAAACTAAACACCCCACAACCTCGAAAATTGACAGCACAACCCCTCATCCACGCCTCTAGGCTGATACAACAAAAAGAAAAGAAAAATAAAGTCCTAATTAGAGGGAGAGGAATAATTGTTTTTATCCAATTGCTGCCAGTTAGAAGGCTAAGCTCTGCCAGGGGACAGGCAAAGTTAGGCCTCACTTAGGCCTCTTCCACACTGCCTATAAAATACAGACACCACCAGACAACGCCACAGCAACGCGTGGCCGGGCACAGCTAGTTTTTCTATAAATCATTCTAGTTTCCTAGCTTTTGTGTGAATTCCTCCTACGTCAATACTCCAAGTGCCCCTGGTTGCACAGTGTGTTAAAGCGCGGAGCTGCTGAACTTGCGGACCAAAAGGTCCCAGGTTCAAATCCCGGGAGCGGAATGAGCTCCCGCTGCTAGCCCCAGCTCCTGCCCACCTAGCAGTTCAAAAACATGCAAATGTGAGTAGATCAATAGGTACTGCTCCGGCAGAAAGGTAATGGCGCTCCACGCAGTCATGAACTTGGAGGTGTCTATGGACAACGCCGGCTCTTTGGCTTAGAAATGGAGATGAGCACCAACCCGCAGAGTTGGTCACAACTGGACTTAACGTCAGGGGAAACCTTTACCTTTTACCAAAAAATATGATTTCCTTCATGCATTTCTATAGTGTGCTTCCACCAGCAGTTACCATAGAATTGTGTTGGAGAACCGAGAAAATATCCAAAAGATTCAATGTCTTTCCTATGGTTGGCAGTATGATTCTTGTGGGACTAGGATCAGATGGTTCCACCGAGCAAAATATATCATCTCTAGGAATTTTCTAGGTCCTCCAGGCAATTCTATGCCTGGCTTCTACAGGAAGTTACCATAGTGTTGTGTTGGAGGACCTAGAAAGTTCCTACAGAGGATACCTTTCTAGGAATGTTCTAAATCTCCAGGGCAATTCTATGGCAACGTCCAGCAGAAGTCATGAATTTCCAACATGCCTCACAACCTCTGAAGATGACTGCCTCAGATATGGGTGAAACATCAGGAGAGAAAACTTCTGGACATGGCCATGCAGCCCGAAAGACTCACAGCAAACCAGTGATTCCAGCCATGAAAGCCTTCGACAATACGGTAGAGTTTACTTATCCAAGCCTCGCTTATCCAAGCCTTTGGATTATCCAAGCCATTTTGTAGTCAATGTTTTCAATATATTGTGATATTTTGGTGCTAAATTCATAAATACAGTAGAGTCTCACTTATCCAAGCTTCGCTTATCCAAGCCTTTGGATTATCCAAGCCGTTTTTGTAGTCAATGTTTTCAATATATCGTGATATTTTGGTGCTAAATTTGTAAATACAGTAATTACAACATAACATCACTGCGTATTGAACTACTCTTTCTGTCAAATGTGTTGTATAACATGATGTTTTGATGCTTAATTTGTAACATCATAACCTAATTTGATGTTTAATAGGCTTTTCCTTAATCCCTCCTTATTATCCAAGATATGCGCTTATCCAAGCTTCTGCTGGCCCATTTAGCTTGGATAAGTGAGACTCTACTGTACATTGAACCATAAGGCTGATGTGGCCTTCGATGAAAATGAGTTGGACAACATTATCTCTATATATAAAAGGGTAATGAAATTTCGGCCTAGGACAAAACAACAAAACTACACATCCCAGAAACACTAAACTTGGCAGCACAACCCCTCATCTATGCCTCTACGTTCATACAACAAAAAGAAAAGAAAAATAAAGTCCTAATTCGAGCGAGAGGAATAATTGTTTTTATCCAGTTGCTGCCAGTTAGAAGGCTAAGGTCTCCTAGCAACACACTCAGCCCAGGGGACAGGCAGAGTTAGGCCTCACTTAGGCCTCTTCCACACTGCCTATAAAATACAGATTATCTGATTTGAACTGGATTATATGGCAGTGTAGACTCAAGTCCCTTTCACACAGCTTAATAACCCATTTATAATGGACTTAATGTAACGTAAAACCTTTACCCTTTACCTTAACTACCACCAATTCCTCTATACTTTATTTCCCATAGCACCAGACTTCTCCACAGCAACGCGTGGCCGGGCACAGCTAGTACAATACAAAACCCAACTTTTTATTTTGTGTTGTGTGCCATTCACAAGTAGGGAAACAATGTTGATCAAACCTCCTTGGGTTGACTTTGTTTTCTAGATGGAATTTGGAGACGACTTCTTTCTCACTAGTAGAGTAATACAACGTGATGCAACTTTCTCAGCTGACTCGGGTTTCTGAGGCAGAAGCCTAACTCCACCTCTCTCTTGTTAAACAAATCAAAACAATGCCAAGCAACCGGGTGAAATCCAGCCTCCCAGTGCAGGGCACAAGATTGCAGGAGACGTTGTGAAACTTCTGCCCTTTGCTCCAAGTGAGGAGAGGATATATAAACCCGGCAGGATCGCAACTCCGATCAAAAGAAGAGCAAGAACTCTCAACAGGTGAAGCCACCATGGAGCTCCTCCCAAGCTTCTCCATCGAGACGTGGTCATTTCTGGTCGTCTTGCTGGGACTTCTCTTGCTGTATGTATGCCATGAGCAAATTCTTCGTATCAAAGGGAGGTTTCCACACATCATTTGGGAAGGTTTTGACTGTGGATCCAATTGCAGATGGTGAGACACATGAACGGGGCAGAGCTCTCTCTTTTCAGCAATATTTGTGCAATTGCCTTGTGCTGAATCTTCCTGTGTTTTAGACAGAGCTTGGAAAGTTACTGTATATACTCGAGTATAAGCCTAGTTTTTCAGCCCTTTTTTTAAGAGTGAAAAAGCCCCCCTCGGCTTATACTCGGGTGAGGGTCCTGGTTGGCTTATATTTGGGTCAGCTTATACTCGAGAATATATGGTACATTTATTATTTTTCTCTATTATTATTGGTATTATTACATTTATGATTTTTCTCTATTATTATTGGTATTATTACATGTATTATTTTTCTCTATTATTATTAGTATTATTACATTTATTATTTTTCTCTATTATTGTTGCTACTATTACATTTATTATTTTTCTTTATTATTATTGGTATTATTACATTTATGATTTTTCTCTATTATTATTGGTATTATTACATTTATGATTTTTCTCTATTATTATTGGTATTATTACATGTATTATTTTTCTCTATTATTATTAGTATTATTACATTTATTATTTTTCTCTATTATTGTTGCTACTATTACATTTATGATTTTTCTCTATTATTATTGGTATTATTACATTTATGATTTTTCTCTATTATTATTGGTATTATTACATTTATTATTTTTCTCTATTATTATTGGTATTATTACATTTATGATTTTTCTCTATTATTGTTGCTACTATTACATTTATTATTTTCTCTATTATTATTGGTATTATTACATTTATTATTTTTCTCTATTATTGTTGCTACTGCAGTAGAGTCTCACTTATCCAAGCTAAACGGGCCGGCTGAATGTTGGATAAGGGAATATGTTGGATAACAAGGAGAGATTAAGGAAAAGCTCATTAGGTTATGATTTCACAAATTAAGCACCAAAACATCATGTTATACAACAAATTTGACAGAAAAAGTAGTTCAATACGCAGTAATGCTATGTAGTAATTACTGTATTTATGAATTTAGCACCAAAATATCATGATGTATTGAAAACATTGACTCCAAAAATGTGTTGGATAATCCAGAACGTTGGATAAGCGAGTGTTGGATAAGTGAGACTCTTTCTCCCCATAGAAACTTCTCTAAAAATATGGAGCATCTTAAGGCCGTATAACCCAGAATATCAAGGTAGATAATCCACAATATCTGCTTTGAACTGGATTATCTGAGTCCACACTACCATATAATCCAGTTCAATGTGGATTTTATACAGCTGTGTGGAAGGGGCCTTAGGCTCCTTCCACACTGCCCTATATCCTAGGATCTGATCCCAGATTATGTGCTTTAAACTGGATTATCTGAGTTTCCATATGAGGACGAGGAAACTATAAATCAGTCAATAAACAAATATGCAAAGCGAAAGAGATCCATCTCTTTTCCCTTAGCAAAATGAGACCTGCTTTCAGCATTGCGGCTTCCTCACTTAATTTAATGCAAAGCGTAATTAAATTAGTTGTATTGTTATTAATTGCCATAACTAATCACGATAATTACTCCCATTATAATTGTTGCTAATTGATGGATAGAGCCCTACATACTGGTAGTATTATCGATTTAATTTCTTTATCCGTCGGATTTGTATCCCATCTTTCTGTCCGTGGGATCAAGGCAACTTTTCACCCGCACTTTAATTGTGATGCCTCAATGCTATGGAATAATGGGAGTTGTAGTTTCATAAGGTCCTCACCAAGCTACACATCCCAGCATCCCATAGCACTGAACCTTGACAAAGTGGCATCAAGGACTCGGTGTCACAGTGGATGGTGAAGCAACAGCTCCCCCTGTGGCCAGAATTGAGCATAACCTCATGAAGCCGGAAGCTGGAAAATGTTAAATTGCCTCTGTGTCTGTCTATATATGTCGTATGTCTAATATCATTGAATGTTTACCGTGTATATGTACATTGTGATTCGCTCTGAGTACCTTTCGGGGTGAGAAAGAAGGGCGGAATATAAATACAATAGAGTCTCACTTATCCAAGCTTCACTTATCCAAGGTTTTGTATTATCCAACGCTGTCTGCCTTTTAGTAGTCATTGTTTTTGTAGTAAATATTGCAATGTTTTGGTGCTAAATTCCTAAATACAGTAATTACTACATGACATTACCGTGTATTGAACTTCTTTTTCTTGTTGTGACTTAACTTTCTTCTTGTTTACAAGTTTCACTCAGTGCACTTTGCCCAGCTCATTTTATGTTTTTATTGCTGTGTTTTTCATGTGTTTTACAATGATTGTGATATTTTTTTTATGCCTTTGAAATTTATTTGTGTGTTTTTGTATTCGATATTTGCATTTGATATCACTGTATGCTTGTTTTATATCTGTGAGCCGCCCCAAGTCCCTCTGGGGAGATGGTGGTGGGGTACAAAAATAAAATTATTATTATTATTATTATTTTATTATGACACAGCAAACAAGATAGATATGCTGGATTTCATATCACAAAATCACAAGTCGAACACTTCCCAAGTGTCTAGGACTGTGTGATGTATTTTCGGATGATGCGTGCAGATCCCAGTCGGGTGGCCTTTTGCAGTTGGCAGATCGTGATTTTGTCAATGTCTATTGTTTCCAAATGCCGGCTGAGATGTTTTGGCACGGCACCCAGTGTGCCCATCACCACCGGGACCACCTGCACTGGTTTCTGCCAGAGTCTTTGAAGTTCAATCTTGAGGTCCTGAGAGCGGCTGAGTTTTTCCTGTTGTTTTTCGTCAATGCGACTGTCACCTGGGATGGCAACATCAATGATCCAAACCTTTTTCTTTTCCACAACTGTGATGTCTGGTGTGTTGTGTTCCAGAACTTTGTCAGTCTGGATTCGGAAGTCCCACAGTATCTTTGCATGCTCATTTTCCAATACTTTTGCAGGTTTGTGATCCCACCAGTTCTTTGCTGCTGGGAGGTGGGACTTGAGGCATAAGTTCCAATGAATCATTTGGGCCACATAGTTGTGCCTCTGTTTGTAGTCAGTCTGTGCGATTTTCTTACAGCAGCTGAGGATATGATCAATGGTTTCGTCGGTTTCCTTGCACAGTCTGCATTTTGGGTCATCAGCTGATTTTTCGATCTTGGCCTTAATTGCATTTGTTCTAATGGCTTGCTCCTGGGCTGCAAGGATCAGGCCTCCTGTTGTTGTTGTTGTTGTTGTTGTTGTTGTTGTTGTTGTTGTTATTATTATTATTATTATTATTATTATTATTATTATTATTCTGTCCATTTCTTGTAAAACATGATGTTTTGGTGCTTAATTTGTAAAATCATAATGTAATTTTATGTTTAATGGGCTTTTTTCTTAATCCGTCCTTATTATCCAAGATTTTCGCTTCTCCAATGTTCTGCCCGCCCGTTTATAAGTGAGACTCTACTGTACTGTAAATAAAATAAATACATTCTATAATGTAGACACACCCGAAGAGAAAACATTCGCTTGCAGCTCTTAAAGCTTGAAGGCGTCGTATAGGGAGATAAAGCCTAATCTTCTCTCAATCTCTCTTTCTCTCAGATACGGGATCTGGCCATTCGGTGTGTTTGGCAAACTAGGCATCCCGGGTCCCAGGCCCTGGCCTTTCTTGGGAACTCTCCTTCAGTACCGCAAAGTAAGTCCTGGAAGAACCTGAGCCTTCCCTTGGTGAACGTTCCCAAAGCGTCCAGCTCCATCGGATCCGCCAAGGCGATTAATGGTCTTAAATGTTTTTCCCCTTAGGGTTTTGTGAAGTTTGATAGCTGGTGCTTCCAGAAATATGGGCGAATCTGGGGGTAAGTGATCTTTTATTACACGCTTGTATTTCTCAGGGCAGCCACCGTCCTATCGTGGCCATAAACTAAGCGCAAGGAGGACGCGTTCTCTCCCCGTCCCTCAAAAAAAGCCCGTAATCTGTAATTGGATCAGTTTGGTGGAATCTCTGCTAAAGGCTCCAGCGAGCTATCCATGTTTACCACTGGCGGTCCCGATATTCTATTGCTTACCGTATAAACCTCTGTAATCCTCTCTCCATTTCTCTCTCTCTCTCCCTCTGACTTTTATGTCACTGCATTTCTCTGCTGATTCACACAACAGGAGAGTGTGGTTGGCTGGTAGTTAGCATTCGAGCTTAGTGCAAAACTCCATCTGTGTAAGTCAGACTTCTCAGAGCTATACTTACTAAAGGTTTCGGATTCTAGTTCCCACCATCCCCAATTACGCTCAGGAAACAATCAGGGCATGCTAACACCTCCCAACAAAGGATCTCCCCAGGCAGGAAGCAGCCAGGCTTTGAAGCTGCAAGGCTATTCAGTGCTAATCAAGCTGGCCAATTGCTACCTTCACACTTGCCTCAAGCAGACAAGAGTTCGTTCTTTCTCCCACCCTGGACATTATTCCACAGATATATAAACCCCACTTGCTTAGTTTCCAACAGATCTCACAACCTCTGGGGATGTCTGCCATAGATGTGGGAGAAACGTCAGGAGAGAATGCTTCTGGAACATGGCCAGACAACGCGGAAAACTCACAGCAACCCAATAGTGAATCCTATTAAAATGAAGTTCGTTCTTTCTCCCACCCTGGACATCATTCCACAGGTATATAAACCCCACCCAACACAGGATTCCCCCAGGCAGGAAGCAGCCAGGCTTTGAAGCTGCAAGGCTATTCAATGCTAATCAAGCTGGCCAATTGCTACATTCACACTTGTCTCAAGCAGACAAGAGTTCGTTCTTTCTCCCACCCTGGGCATCATTCCACAGGGATATAAACCCCACCCAACACAGGATCCCCCCAGGCAGGAAGCAGCCAGGCTTTGAAGCTGCACAGCTATTCAATGCTAATCAGGCTGGCCAATTGCTACATTCACACTTGTCTCAAGCAGACAAGAGTTCGTTCTTTCTCCCACCCTGGGCATCATTCCACAGGGATATAAACCCCACCCAACACAGGATCCCCCCAGGCAGGAAGCAGCCAGGCTTTGAAGCTGCATGGCTATTCAATGCTAATCAAGCCGGCCAATTGCAACATCCACACTTGCCTCCAACAGATAAGAGTTCTTTTATTCCAAAGATATATCAGCCACACTTGCCTAGTTTCCAACAGATCTCACAACCTCTGGGGATTCCTGCCATAGATGTGGGAGAAACGTCAGGAGAGAATGCTTCTGGAACATGGCCAGACAATGCAGAAAACTCACAGCAACCCAATACTGAATCCTATTAAAATGAAGGACTTTCGGCCCAAGAATAGCACAGGATTTGACTGGAAGATCTAGAAAATACTCACACTCTTCTAAGTCCTCCAGTGCAAGTCCATAGTCAACGTCCAGCACACCACAGAATTGCATTTTAGGACCTAGAAAATGTCTCTCAAGAGCATATTGTTTGAGATGTGGATACAAGAAAGTGTACTTCAAAACACACCGTCAACTGAATTTTCACACACTTCTTCTTAATTCAGGATTTATGATGGCCGGCAACCTGTAATGGCTATCCTGGATCCTGCTATTATTAAAACAGTGCTCGTGAAGGAATGTTACACCACCTTCACCAACCGACGGGTAAGCATCCGAATTTTTTTACATTAGTACATATTATGGACGGAGCTTGGAGCCAAGGATCTTTTTGAGTGAAATTGGGGTTTGTAAAGGAGCGAACAACTTCACCTTCCTTTGTCACTTCTAGAATTTTGGTGCAACTGGGGTCTTGAAGTCGGCGATTTCCTTGGCGGAAGACGAACACTGGAAGAGGGTGCGGACCGTGCTTTCCCCAACCTTCACCAGCGGGAAGCTAAAGGAGGCAAGGAAAAGATTCATATCCATAGTTACAAATGTATATCCTATAGTTCTTATTAACAATCACTACATAGTCATGATCATGGCAGAAGAGTAAGCAATGCATAAGGATCATAAAAGCTCTGCAGTCCTGCCGTTTCAGGCAGCAGCTGCTGCAAGTGACAGAGATCTGTTTCTTTGTCGATTGGAAAAGAGCAGACTGACATTTCCACAAGTGATTTCTGTCAGAGTATTTGCAGCGCAGCAGTAGTTGGATGGAAGCAGAGGAACGCAGAATGAAGACACACACACACACACACACACACACATATGAAGGTAAGTCTGTCCATATTTCTTATATCTTGGATTTTATTTAACCATTCTTTCTCGTCCGGTATCTCCTTTTTCTTCCAAAATTTGGCATAGCAAATTCTTGCCGCTGTTATTAGGAGGTAGAGTAATTTGTCTTTATTTTTATCCATTTATAGCTCATATATGCCTAGTAAAAATAATTCCGGTTTATGTGGTATTTTTATTTCTAGTATTTTTTCTAACCAACCTTCTTAAAGTGGACTTTGGAGTTCATTTGTTATGATGATTGTCATATATAAGAATCCTTGCATACATTCAGGATATTGCTGCATTTCGTAACACCGTTGGTTTGGTTGTCGTTTTATTGCATTATATGGCATTGTGTTGCCTCGTGGGTCTGTTTTCGGAACGAAAGGCGAGGCAGGGCTCAAAGAAATGTCAGAGTATTTGCAGCGCAGCAGTAGTTGGATGGAATCAGTGGAACGCAGAACGAAGAGACACTCAGAGACATTGGTAAAACTATTTACAAAGTTTCACTGTATGTAGCAATAATAACACAAACACAAACGACAGACGAACACAGGACTGCTCTGTTCTCCAACAGAACTTGACTCAAACTCTAGGCAGACAGAACTCAACTGAACTGATGCAATCATTATTCACAGACACTTGTGTCTGGATACTCCCTAGTTCCAGCCACACATCAAGGTCATCCTAGCTTCTTGGCAATTAACTCTTTCCACATTATGGTACATTCTGGATGATGCAATCAGTTGCAATACAAGCACGGCACAAATTGCATTTAAACACTATCAATACACAAATCCCACATTAACAATCTCCTCTATGAGAAGGGATTGCAAAAGGAATCCTTCTTCTAATGCATTGGAGACTGTGGACAGGAGAGGACTGAAATGTCAGTTGTATCTAAGGCGGTATTTGAGGAAGTTTCAGTCCAGTAAATATTACGTCCTTGGTTAAGGACCTTATCACATTGGGATATTTATATCAGTATGAAGTCTGTATTTTTTTAGGACTGGAGGCATACTGTATTGGGACGGGGTGCATACTCTCCCCATCATACCCAATTATTATAATGCTTACGATTTGAAAATACTATTAGGGACATGGCAAAGACCAGTAGCTTACTTGTCTAAACAAATTGAAAAACGTGGCCATCCTTTTGCCATGTTGTCAGTTAGTTTTTGTTTTGTCCCTATGTATGAATACTTTGCTGGCTATGTCAATTAACTGGGACAAATTCATTCCTGAAAATCCATCCTGCTTTTGTAACTTTTTACAGAATGAGTAACAAATGATGTATTTAATAAAGCTGGCCCATCTTTGGATTCAGGGTCATGGGGACTATATTTTCGATAGGCTCCCAACAATACTGCTCTTTGGCTCATCACATCGTAGTAAATCTTTAAAAAAACATGATTAAAATCCCGTGTGCAATTACAACATTTCCGCAATGTTTTGCACATGGATTCCAACAGATCACTGACGGACTGAGACAAACATCATGTGATAGGTCCCATTTGGAATTGCATTCAAAGAGTGTCATAAATCCAGTATATTGCAATGTGATAAAGTCCTAAATTAGCTAAGTAGCTGCTATAAAAACTTGCTCATCCTCTTTGTTTAAATGCTTAATTGGGACTCAAGGAAGTCCAAAGCCGTTCTGTGTAAAGGGTTGACCACAGCGGGCATCCTATCCCAAAAGCATTGAAAAAAATGGGCCATTTATTGGCCAAAATGATGATGGGAAGTGTCATGATGGGACATCAGGTTGCCATTTGGGATGTTATATTAATAAATGCATAGGTACCATATGTGGATGGGCATTGTGGTTGTTAGACATGGGGATGGTCTAAGATCATTGGAATGGGAAATATAATCACTCTGATCCAAATTACACAAACCAGATGGTTTTGGTCCAGACATTTCCTGATGGAGAGCATTTTTAGCAAAAAAAAATAAGATGCTGAAAATGAAAACAAAGATGCACCAGACACAAACACACCCCACCTTGGTGTTGATGATGATTTATCCGTCTCCCGCAGGCTTGTTGGAACTCATTTGCAGGTAAGGAGGGAAACCATCTGCAGATGCTGAAAGGTGCACCTGTCGATTTGTATTTCAGATGTTCCCCATTATAAAGCACTACGGGGAGGCTTTGATGCGAAATGTTCAGAAGAAAGTGGATATGGACGAGCCTCTGGTTGTGAAGGAGTAAGTCACTTGGGCTTTGGGGGAGATCAGCGTTCAGACCGGAGTAAATTTTTACCCATTCTGGATGAGCAATAGCCTTAAGACTAAATGCACAATTTTGGTAGGGGAATAGCTGGAAAGCCAAAACAATATAGGCCCAGTGTAAACAAGATGTTACCCACAAGGTTATAAAAGGGATGTACATAACGTGGTGATACGACACATGCTTTGTGCCAGAAATGGAGAATCACAACTATACTTACTGTATATCCTCGAGTATAAGCCTAGTTTTTCAGCCCTTTTTCAGGGCTGAAAAAGCTCCCCTCGGCTTATATTCGAGTGAGGGTCCTGGCCAGCTTATATCTGGGTCAGCTTATACTCGAGTAGATAGGTAATCAGAGTTGGACAGTCTCATCTTATTAAAGTCTTATTATTATCTTAAATTACAGGTTTATATACAGTAGAGTCTCACTTATCCAACATAAGCGGGCCGGCGGAATGTTGGATAAGCGAATATGTTGGATAATAAGGAGAGATTAAGAAGAAACCTATTAAACATCAAATTAGGTTATGATTTTACAAATTAAGAAATAATGTAATTGTATTAATTTATTATTAATTTTTTATTTTTGAAATTTACTAATAGCTGCTGCATTTCCCACCCTCGTCTTATACTCGAGTCAGTAAGTTTCCCCAGTTTTTGTGGTAAAAATTAGGTGCCTCGGCTTATATTCGGGTCGGCTTATACTCGAGTATATACGGTAATAGCTGACAGTGGAAGATAGATAGTGCCTTCCCTGGACTGTCTCATTATCACGTGTAATGTCTTGCTCTCTTGCCTACAGATTGAAGGTTCATCTTGATAACATGCTTTGTACACAGGGCACATCTACACTGTAGAATGAATCCAGTTTGGCACCACTTAAATGTCCATTGCTCAATGTTATAACGTTGTGAGAATTTTAATTTTGTGAGATGCCAACACATTTGAGCATAGAAGGCTAAAGACCTTGTCAAAATACAATTCCACAAGGCACTTGCTCCTTGAGCTTTGTTAACCTTGTCTCTTGTAGAATTATTATATCATTGACTTTCTCTCCCACAGTGTCTTTGGTGCCTACGCCATGGATGTGGTCACCAGTACCTCCTTCGGGGTGAACATCGACTCCATGAATAATCCCAAGGACCCTTTTGTCAAAGAGATCCAAAAACTCACCAAGTTTCGCTCTTTTGATCCTCGTATCATTCTGTTGTGTAAGTCCGCTTCTGGCTTTCTAATTATCATATATACTTGAATTTAAGCCGACCCGAATATAAGTTGAGGCATCTAATTTTACCACAAAAAAACTGGGAAAACATTGACTCAAGTATAAGCCGAGGGTGGTAAATTTCAGAAATAAAAATAGATACCAATAAAATTACATCAATTGAGGCATCAGTAGGTTAAATGTTTTTGAATATTTACATCAAGCTTTAATTTAAGATAAGCCTGTCTAACTGATCAAATCATTATTCTCATCTTCTTCAATGTAAATGTGCTTGTATATCCTTTTAATAATAATACAGTAAAATAATACATGTAATAATAATAATAATAATAATAATAATAATAATAATAATAATAATAATAATAATATGCGCATTGCGTGCCATGCCAAAAGATCTCAGCCGGCATTTGGTAACAATAGACATTGACAAAATCACGATCTGCCAACTGCAAAAGGCCACCCTGCTGGGATCTGGGTGCATCATCCGAAAATACATCACACAGTCCTAGACACTTGGGAAGTGTTCGACTTGTGATTTTGTGATATGAAATCCAGCATGTCTATCTTGTTTGCTGTGTCATAATATAATAATAATAATAATAATAATAATAATAATAATAATAATAATAATAATACAGGAAAATAATACATGTAATAATAAACAGAGTAGAATAATAAACGTAATAATAATAAGATCAGAGTGAAATAATAAATGTATTAATAATAATAAAAATAGAGTAAAATAAATGTAATAGTAGCAACAATAATAGAGAAAAATAATAAATGTAATAATACCAATAATAATAGAGAAGAAGAATAAGTGTACCATATATTCGTGAGTATAAGCTGACCCAAATATAAGCCAACCGAGTATAAGCCGAGGGGGGCTTTTTCCGTCTTAAATAAAGGGCTGGAAAACTAGGCTTATACTCGAGTATATACAGTATTACCTTCTTTTTGGAATTCCCGAAAAAGTGTTGAGCTCTAGAGACATGTCTTCCTTTTCCCTGGGCGTTTCTCTTCTTTGCAGTTACTTTCCCAATTCTCCGAACCGTGTTTGAGGCGCTGAACATCCAAATCTTCTCCGCAGAAGCCGTAGACTTCTTCACAAGGTCATTCGCCAAAATGAAGGCAGGGCGAGCGGGGGAGACCAAAGAGGTAAGCACTGTTTGAAGTGAACAGCTTGGGCATGAAAAGTGTCTTTTCCAAGGACAGTTGCCTGCTGTTGGGGACTGGAAACTTGTGGAGTCCAGGATGACACCCAACACCAAACATCCCTTTGTTTTTTGCCAGGCTGTTGCTTGTGCCAACTTATGTTAACACTTGCGCATGTTCCACAAGTTGATAAAGTTCTACCATGGCAGTGACCATCTTGCTCAGAAGAATCAAGGAGCTGAAGCCCACAAAGCCGGGCTTTGTGGGGCCGGGCTGTGGCGCAGCTGGCTAGTAACCAGCTGCAATAAATCACTACTGACCGAGAGGTCATGAGTTCAAAGCCCAGGTTTGGTTAAGCCCCCGACCATTAAATAGCCCGGCTTGCTGTTGACCTATGCAGCCCCGAAAGACAGTTGCATCTGTCAAGTAGGGAAATTTAGGTACGCTTTATGCAGGAGGCTAATTTAACTAATTTACAACACCATAAAACTGCCAGCAAAACACGAGGAAAGGAATGAGGAAGTACAGCCACTAGTGGATGGTGCAGCAACAGCTCCCCCTGTGGCCGGAATCGTGAAGCTGAAAAAATGTTAAATGCCTCTGTGTCTGTCTAAACTGTATGTTGTTTGTCTGTTGGCATTGAATGTTTGCCATATATGTGTTCATTGTAATCCGCCCTGAGTCCCTTTCGGGGTGAGAAGGGCAGAATATAAATACTGTAAATAAATAAAATAAATAAATAAAGTTAACTTTTGTAGGATCTGACTGAGCCCGAGAACGACTTCTGTAAATAAAAAACACATTTAAATTTTTTATCAATATGGAAACGAGATGGAGGTGTGCTCTGAACTCTTTATGAGCAAGCATCCTGTCTGGAATTTGATACATCCTAGAATAGGGACTATTGCTTCAGAACACCTAGTCTTCAAAAACAAAAAAATGCTTATCTTCCATTTATAATTTAGTTGGGGCCTAAACTGGATTTTCCCTCCACGTTCTCCCTCCTTCCACGGTTTCCCTTCATTTCAATCCAGGGTCGAGTGGACTTCTTGCAGCTGATGATTGACTCCCAGACTTCCAACGGCCACCACCAAAGCAATGGGATTGATCATACATATAAAGGTAACCTTGGGCACTGTTGAGATTGTCTCTAAAAAATTGAATTGAGCTTCTGGGAAGCGGGGAGGTTCAGAAAACATTCCCAATGCGTTCTGGATATGAATGTAATTGTATTTATTTTTTCACTTCATGGGCAGAGATGGCTTGTCATTGTAACTGTCCAGGCCAAGTCCCACCCTACACTAGAAGTCTATACACTATATCATCATCATCATCATCATCATCATCATCATCATCATCAATTAATTACTTATTAATCGCCCTCCATCCAAGATGCTCTAGGCAATTTACAAGATATAGCCATCCTTCCTGACCTTTGACTTCCATGTGTTTGGGACTTCTACTCCAAGAAGCCCCACCCAATTTGGCCAACTCTCAGGAATTCTGGAGGCTGAAGCCCAAAAATACCTGGAGGTCCAAAGTTTGGGATCCACTGCACTATAGTTATGGTCCGTCATGTTGAGGAACATTAATGGTCACCCTTGGTTCTTGGAAACTGGTTGCCTTGGAAAACTCGATGGCATAGCTTTGTTGGCTTGCTTGCCAGGCAGAAGCCAACTGGGCAAAAGTTGTGAGCCTTGACCATTGAAGAGACCTTGATTCCCCGAAACCTCAAAACCAACGATGGCAAGAATAAATCCATATGGCCAGAGCAGACAAGGACTAGATCAGTGGTTCTCTGTCGGGGGATGATGGGGTGCAGAGTGGATTCCAAAAACACATCATCCTCACCTCACCTCCTTCTCCAGACTGTATTCCCATGCTGAGAAAACAGCACTGGTCAAACAAAACTCCAGCAGACGAAGTCCAACTGTTGATTAACTTTATTTACATGTCTATTTACAGTTTGCATTTCTTGGCTTCAGAGCATAGCTTTCATAGTCCATCTTCAGAGAAAGCTCAAGCCGAACTCCACAGATAAGATAACACACACATTCCTCTGTCCAGAGGAAGTTCCAACCCTCAAAGGCAGGAAATCAATCCTGATAGGTCATAACAATCACAACAGGCTGTCAGTCAAAACTAGCCTGCTTTTAAGTATTTCATTACTGAAAATACACACTCTAGCTCATCAGCAGTAAACACTTGATTTACATTTCATACAAATACAACCATACTCCAACATTCTCAACCTATGGATCCTCAGATGTTTTGGCCTAACAACTCCCAGAAATCCTAACAGCTGGTAAACTGCCTGGTATTTCTGGGAGTTGTAAGCCAAAACACCTGGGAACAGGTAGACTAGATGATTTATGATGGTGTAACCAGGATAACTACCCTTTTCTGACATTACGTAAAGAGGCAACATTTTACGCAATGGTATGTGGATCCAGCCATGTACTTTCCTGTCTCCTTCTCACGGGTATCTTCTGTCTGTCTTCATTCTTCTCTTTCTCTGGCCTCCCTTTAACTTTGATTTCTCATTCCTCCTTAAGAAAATACTGGTAGGACTCGATGTTCCTCCAGTTTCATATGGGATCTTTTTCATGAGTTAGCAGTATCTTTTTAAAAGAAGCTCTGATCCCTGTTGACAGAATACACAAAAGCCATTGTGAAGTTTTCTTTGGTGTGGTCTCCAAACACATTCTGCCACGGCACAAAGAAAAAAAAACAGTAGTGAAAAGTTTCCTCTTCTTTTTTTTTTTTTTTGACAGACCGCTGGATTTAAAAATAAAGGGCAAAAAGCAAACAAAAACACACAAGGTGTGTGTTTCATGTATTTATATCCTTTTCTTTCTCCCTTTGATTGCATCGACTATTGTTGCTATGGTATAAGGCGAATACGGCAGTGTCTTGGCAGCGTTTCTAGGTACACAAAACCGCAAAGCAGGGATCATTTGCCTATTGTGTGAACGAACAATCTTTGCATGCCAAGAACGGCACAAACACAGATAATACGCCTACTGTGCATGTAACACAATTTGGACTTCCACATTCTTGCTTTTGTTCCCAGGCTTGACCGACGACGAAATCCTGGCCCAAGCCTTTATTTTTGTTTTCGCGGGGTACGAACCCACCAGCAACTCCCTCGGTTACATGGCCTATATGTTGGCCACTCATCCAGATGTTCAGCAGAAGCTTCAAGATGAGATCGATTCTGTCCTACCCAACAAAGTAAGAGTGATGTGTTGTCGAAGCCTTTCATGGCCGGGATCACAGGGTTGTTGTATGTCTTTCGGGCTGTGTGGCCATGTTCCAGAAGTATTCTCTCCTGACGTTTCGCCCACATCTATGGCAGGCATCCTCACAACCTCTGAGGATGCCTGCCATAGATGTGGGCGAAACGTCAGGAGAGAATGCTTCTGGAACATGGCCACACAGCCCGAAAGACATACAACAACCCAAAGTAAGAGTGTGTTGGTTGTATGTAGGGAATGGTTGGCTTCTGAAGGATAAATTCGGGGATCCTTTTCGGGCCATTAAGTAACTTTAGTTTTGGAAAAACGATGGGTGATGGAAAAGGGCCAAGTTAAAAGTAAAGGACTTGGGGTAGATATATATATTTTTTAAAGTTAATGCTGCATAGGGTAATATTCCGCTTTAAATTAAACTGAAGACTTGGATGTTTCAGCAGGCCTTTGGAGATACAGTCATTAATTAATCAGCCCCAGAGGGTTCTTAATAATCTATCCTGTATTTATTACGGTTTTACGGCCCGGGGCTGTGGCGCAGATGGGAGAGCAAGCCAGTGCAATTAACTGCAATAAATCACTGACCAGGAGGTCATAGGTTCGAGGCCCACTCGGAGCTATGTTTGTTTGTCTTTGTCCTATGTTAAAAGGCATTGAATGTTTGCCTATATGTGTAATGTGATCCGCCCTGAGTCCCCTTCGGGGTGAGAAAGAAGGGCGGAATATAAATACTGTAAATAAATAAATAATAAATAAATACCATTTATGTGTTTTAAATGCAATTCTTTATCCTGTATTTTTGTTTTAATTGATATATTGTGTTACTGTTTTATCTTTTTTTTATATTGTGATTTGTATTATGTTGCTTTTTTTTGTCCTTACGTTGTTTGGGCCTCTGCCCCATGTAAGCCTCCCTGAGTCCCCGCAGGGAGATGGTGGTGGGGTATAAATAAAGTTTTATTGTTATTATTATTATTATTATTATTATTATTATTATTAATTATCCCAAAGGCCCCACTCACATACGATGCCATCATGCAACTGGAGTATCTCGACATGGTGTTGAATGAGACGCAACGGCTGTATCCTCTCGGCGGGCGGATCGAAAGAGTCTGCAAGAAAGACGTTGAAATCAACGGGGTGACGATCCCCAAAGGCGTGGTGGTCATGATCCCTCCTTACAATCTCCACCGGGATCAGGAATACTGGCCAGAACCTGAAGAGTTTAGACCTGAGAGGTAATCTCTCTTTCTTAGTAAAATTATATATCCTGCAGGTAAATAGATAGACAGATAGATAGATAGATATTTTTCAGAGATGGATATATGTTCTTTGGATATACATTATATATTTTATCATTATTTATTTACAGTGTTTATATTCCGCCCTTCTTTCTCACCCTGAAGGGCATTCAGGGCGGATCACATTATATACATATACGGCAAACATTCAATGCCCATATACACATAGGACAGAGACAGACGCAGAGGCAATTTAACCTTCTCCTGAGGGGATGTTCGATTCTGGCCACAAGGGGGAGCAGCTGCTTCATCATCCACTGTGACGGCACTTCCTCATTCCAACGTCGTAAATTAGTTAAATTTGCCTCCCCACTTTATAAGTGGTACCTTATTTCCTATTTGATAGATGCAACTATCTTTCGGGTTGCTAGGTCGACAACGAGCAGGGGCTATTTTTTTATTTTTAATTGTCGGGTGCTCACCCCGCCACGGGCTGGCCTCGAACTCATGACCTCATGGTCAGTGATTTATTGCAGCAGGCTGCTCACCAGCCTGCACCACAGTCCCTATACAGGGACTGGATGTTGAAATTGCTTCCCACGGCACAATGTTGTGTGCTACAACTGCGCCTTGTCCAGTCTGTGTTGCACATTGACCTTTGCGCACTGCAAGACAATACTCAGCCGTTGACACATGTTGCGCCATGTTGTTATTCTGCATGGATGAATTGCCAAGTGGGATATTTACAGCACACTCTCTCCCTTTCTCTTGTCATTCTGAATATAACCAGGTTCAGCAAGGAGAACAAGGAAAGTGTGGATCCTTACACCTACCTGCCTTTTGGAGCCGGTCCTCGGAACTGTATCGGGATGAGATTTGCTCTCGTCACCATGAAAGTGGCGATTACCATCCTCTTGCAGCATTTCTCCTTCAGAGTCTGCAAAGAAACACCAGTGAGTAGAATGAATTTGTATTATTTATTTCGGAATGTTTGGTCCTAACGGCTCTGATTGTCGTGCCAAATATGTCATGCTTTGCCCAACCCTGATTTTATAATGTAAAGTGGGAACGGGCAACACTGGTTAATAGTGATGGCCACAAGATACTTCCTTGGGCTTCGGAACAAATTACAAACCAAAGGTAAAATCCTAAGCTTTGCAACATCAAGCTTGTAAACTAAGTCACACTAACTGGCCTGGATTTAGATGAGGAAAATCTGAGCCTGACATTCAAATCACTGCATTGCGTTAAGTCTCCACCAAGTTCTGGGAACCAGTTAATAATAATAATAATAATAATAATAATAATAATAATAATAATAATAATAATAAGACCACCCTGCTGGGATCTGCACGCATCATCCGAAAATACATCACACAGTCGTAGACACTTGGGAAGTGTTCGACTTGTGGTTTTGTGAAACGAAATCCAGCATGTCTATCTTGTTTGCTGTGTCATACAACGTCGTTGTGTCAATAATAATAATAATAATAATAATAATAATAATATCATCACACAGTCCTAAACGCTTGGGAAGTATTCAACTTGTGATTTTGTGAAACGAAATCCAGCATATCTATCTTGTTTGCTGTGTCATAATAATAATAATAATAATAATAATAATAATAATAATAATAATAATAATATCACACAGTCCTAAACGCTTGGGAAGTATTCAACTTGTGATTTTGTGAAACGAAATCCAGCATATCTATCTTGTTTGCTGTGTCATAATAATAATAATAATAATAATAATAATAATAATAATAATACATCACACAGTCCTAGACACTTGGGAAGTGTTCGACTTGTGATTTTGTGATACGAAATCCAGCATATCTATCTTGTTTGCTGTGTCATAATAAAATAATAATAATAATAATAATAATAATAATAATAATAATAATAATACATCACACAGTCCTAGACACTTGGGAAGTGTTTGACTTGTGATTTTGTGATACGAAATCCAGCATATCTATCTTGTTTGCTGTGTCATAATAAAATAATAATAATAATAATTTTATTTTTATACCCCGCCTCCATCTCCCCGGGGAGACTCGGGGCAGCTTACAAATACAAAACAAACATACAATAATATCAAATACCGAAAAACACGCAAATGAAAATTAAAAGGCATAAAATAAAGTCACAATCAATGGTAAAACACAAGTTAAAATGCAGCGATAACATTAACATTAGTTCTTCCCATTTCAGTGATATCACCAAGACGTCGGACCCAGTTAAATGAAAAGAACTGGTGCTATATTGGGCCAACTGGTACCTCAATGCATTCTCTCTTCCCTTTTCTTTCTTTCTTTGCTGCAGATTCCTCTGGAGCTGAGCTCTCAAGCATTTTTAGTGCCAGAAAAGCCGATCGTTTTGAAGTTAGTGCGACGAAATAATCTTCAGTGAAGGGTGGGATGAAGCCCCGCTGCGGGTCTCTTGCGGTCATCTTTGTAGTGAATGCCGTTGCTTCGGAAAAGCTGCTTTATTGTTATTTTCATTTTCATTTTTTTTTTTGCACTACAGTTTTCAGAATTTTTCGCCAGCCTAGATATGGAGCCTAGGCATCGTTGTGGATTTATGCATTGTCTGTATGCGGCACTTTATTTTGTTAGCTGCCCCGAGTCTCTTCGGGGAGGTGGTGGCAGGGTAGGAATAAAAGTTTATTATTATTAAAATTTAACATTCAAAGCGATCTATAATTACAGTTGTATAATAATAATACTCGGGGACTCGGGGCGGCTTACAGCAAAATCAAATACAAAGCAATGATAACATACGAAACATCAAAGAACAACAACAAAACCAATAACAAAATATACACAATAACCGGGGGGGGGGGGGGAAACACACACACACACACAACGCGGTATTAAAACATTGAGTTAAAAACAATGAGGTTGCAATAGTGGATAAGCAAGGTGCACATTATGAATAACAAATTCGTAAATATATTGTATCTAGCAATGCTGGCCAACCCTCCAAGGCCAACAATAATATCCATTCAAAAATTAATTGATTGATTGTTGCTCCCTAGTCCTCCTCTTCTGCATATGCTAAAGTGGGTTTTTAATAGTTTTGTGAAGGAGAAGAGGGAAGGGGACATTTTTATCTCTTTTTGGGGGGAGGGATTAAAAAAAAAAGCAATTGCAGAGAAGGTTTTCTCTCTCAGTCCCACAAGCTGTACTTGAGACGGAGGTGGGACTGAGAGTAGAGCCTCCTCAGTTGACTGCAGTGCCCGAGTAGATCTATAAGACGTGATGAAGTTCTTCAAGTAGTTTGAACCCAAACTGTTTAAAAATAATGACCAGCACTTTGTATCTAGCCCGGAAGATTCACTTCACTTTATTTCTTAATTAGTCGCTCTCCACCAGAGTGCTCCGAGCGACTTACAATTTAAAATATCATTTCACAATATAAAACATTCAACAATGACTATTTGGCCAATTAGATCTGATTACTTAAATGCACAGCCAAACAGCCAAGTTAGTAATCTGGCTGCTGAGCTCTGTACCAATTGAAGCTTCCATAGAATCATAGAATAGTAGAGTTGGAAGAGACCTGTTGGGCCATCCAGTCCAACCCCATTCAGCCAAGAAGCAGGAAATCTCATTCAAAGCACCCCCGACAGATGGCCATCCAGCCTCTGCTTCAAAGCCTCCAAAGAAGGAGCCTCCACCACACTCTGAGGCAGAGAGTTCCACTGCTGAACAGTCCTTCTTTTTTCGCCGCCGCATCACATTGTTGGCTCATGTTTAACTTGTTGTCCACGAGGACTCCAAGATCTTTTTCACTTGTTCCGAACCGTTTTCAAAGGCAGTCCCACGTGGTAGTCCAAATGGGATGTGACTAAGGAATGGACTACCATGGCCAAGTCTGGTGTCTCAAGTTATGGGTGCAGCTGACACATAAGTTTTAACCTTCCGACTGACCTTGTCTGGATTGAATTTCAACTTGTTATCCCTTATCCAGTTCGTCACTAATGACACTGATGTTCAGGGTCAGGATATGAGATTGTCCTCAAATTCCTTAATTGTAATAAGCCAGGCATTAACACAAGAAATGAACATTACAAAGCCTGGGAATGTCTCCCTCATGGAGATGGGGTTGTGGGAATATACTGATGCAAAATTGCCTTGAAATTGTAATAAACGGTGCATTCATTATGAAAGTACGAATGAGGATGTCTGGGACCGAATCGCCATGATATGATTGGCCATGTTGTATATAGAGTTGTAAAATTGTCTTGAAATTCCTTCATTGTAATAATAAAAATGTATTAATGTAAGAAGTAAAAAATGGGAAATATTATTTATGTATTTATTTACTTATTTCCATCCTTTATATGCCACCCTTCTCACCCGAAGGGACTCAGGGCGGCTCATAATCTGGCATAATTCAGTGCCACTATACAGTACAAAGAGATAAAACATAATAATAATAATAATAATAATAATAATAATAATAATAATAATAATAATACGACTTTATTTATATACCGCCCTATCTCCCGGATGGGACTCAGGGCGGTTTACAGTCATAAAAGCAACACAAACATTACATAACAACATAATACACATTATTAAATAAAGTAAAATAATACAATTATAACAATAAATCACACTTACATGACCAGATCAAGGGGACGGGAACCATAAACCCAATATATTAAAATGTATCATTTTAGGCTAGGGAAATCTTGTGCAATATATTCAGGCTCAGCAATTAAAACCATTAAACAATTTAACACAATACAATAAATAAGTTTCAAATGGTACAATATAAAATAATTAAATCCACAAAGCCTTGCACGTAAACCTTAATTCTGCCCGTTTGGCATGTATCTGACTGTAACAAGAAATTCTTGATAGGATTCACAGTTTGTCTGGTTATGCTGGTTTGTGATGACAACTACTGAACAATCTATGTATATAAAAATCTAATGTGCATTTTTCCCATGGAGTAAACAACAAAACCACTAGACCAAATCATGCCAAATTTGGCCACAAAAGACATAGTCATCCAATCTATGTCTTTCAATCAAAAAAACCTAGAAAAATAAAGTCCAAATAACAGAAAACCCCGCATTGCTTACTACGCATGCGCAGAGGTCCCCAGGGAACTGAAACAACTACATTATCCAGAAGACCTCATAGCTGTATGTGGAGCCTAATACCACTTTTAAAAAATGTTGCCATGATGGAACAGCCTTGCAGCTTCAAAGCCAAGCTGTTCCCTAAGCAGGGGGATCCTCCGTTGGCTACCTTGAATATCACTGAACAGCCTTGCAGCTTCAAAGCCAGGCTGCTTCCTAACCAGAGGGATCCCTAACCACCAGATTATGCCACAGCAACGCATGGTCAGGCACAGCTAGTATATAATAAATGTTCACTTTTTTGTTCAACAATAAATGTGAATTCTTCTTCATGGAAAAATAAGACATCCCCTAAAAATAAGACCTAGCGCATCTTTGGGAGCAAAAATTAATATAAGACACTGTCTTATTTTCGGTATTATTACATTTATTATTTTTCTCTATTATTGTTGCTACCATTACATTTATTTTACTCTATTATTATTATTATTATTATTATTATTATTATTATTATTATTATTACATGTTTTATTTCACTCTGATCTTCTTCTTCTTCTTCTTCTTATTATTATTATTATTGCATTTATTATTTTACTATATTTATTATTACTTGCATTATTTTCCTGTATCAATGTGGATTTTATATAGCGGTGTGGAAGGGGCCTTGGTTTTCCTTTGCATATATTTGGAGACACTTTAACTTAGGATGTATCTACACTGTGGAACTGATGCAGTTTGACACCACTTTAACTACCATGGATGAATGCTATGGGATGATAAGAGTTGTAGTTTCAGCCCATCAACTGCGAAATCACATTGGTTGCTCACCAGATTATAAATCCCAATGAATTTTTGGATATGTCATATTTTGGATTTCCAAAATCTTTCTCTCTCTTTTGTAAGCTTCTTCGTGTTTCATGTGAGGAGAAAGGTGGAATATAAACGAAAAGCAAAAATAAATATAGAAGTTGCGCTAGAAGGTGCTCAGACGATGCCTTACCTTGGATTCAAGCAAATAAATCCCCCAAAAGCAGAGAATCAATACCACGGTGCTGCACCCTGAAGCATCAGGCAGTTAGATGTGGAAAGATTAGAAAACAATCTTTCAAATGCAGAGAGGCCTTCGAAAGCGTATTTCATTCTTCAGCTTTGGGAACCTGAGCTGCTTGGATTACTCTTAAGCAAGATCTTTTTCAAATACACGCCTATTTTATTTGCACCTCCAGCTAAACCTGGATCATTTCCCGACACCTTCTTCTTTGTAGCGAAATTATTAGAGAACTCTATCAGGAGACAAATCCCACCTCGAAAAGGAAGACTCCGAAACCGAACCTCCTTCTCTTATTGTCAATCCCTTGTTCAGATGATGTGATAAATCCATTTAATCTACGGTTCAGGTTCTCCTCATTCGGAGATGCCTTTGCCCTTGCCTTTGGACTATGTAAGATCGACCCATTTGTTTAACTCACTGTATTGAATGAGTTGGGGATTGAAGAGAAAAATAATAAAATACACACAACACCCATGCTAGGTAGGCACGGGAATTTCTTCGCTCGCGGCTTCCTCCAGCTGAGCAATGGGACCGACAGTCTCCAAGGCAAGCAGTTAGTTCCGATCCTCAAAACAAGACAATTAAAAAACATGTCAATTAGAATAAATGAAAATTATTATAAACTAATTTGGAAGTGGTATTTAACACCGAGAAGGTTAAATATTATGAATAAGAATAATAATGAAAAATGCTGGCGAGGGTGCCAGGAAATTGGAACCTACATGCCTATGTGGTGGGATTGTAAACATGTAAAAAAAATTTAGGAATTGGTCATAAGGGAAATAGAAAATATTATGAATATAAAAATTAGAAGGAATCCAGTGGAAATATTACTTTTAATTAAAAAAAGAGGATGAGAAAGATAATAGGGGAAAAAAATTAATAGACATGCTATTAACAGCAGCTAGATTACTAATTGTTGACTCCACACTGCCATATAATCCACTTCAGGTTACAGTCCGACACAACTGGACTTAATGTCAGGAAAAAAACCTTTACCCTTTACCTTAACTACCACCAATTCCTTAATACTTTATTTCCCAGACCACCAGACTTCACCGGGCACAGCTAGTAACATATAAAACGGCTCTGTATTTGAGCAAAACAATACGTTTGAGATCCACATGTGTGGGGCTGATTGGGGTAAATTGTAGGGGTGACAATGAAATATGATGTATACATTCAGTTTTTATCATATTTATTTATTGTATCGTTACAAGTGTTTTATCTAATTTTTGTATAGAATGTAATCAGGTCTTTTCAAGCCTGGTCGTTTGGCTTGGTACTTTGATATGGCCTAAGTGCTAATCAATAAAATGTTCTTCTTCTATATACAGTAGAGTCTCACTAATCCAAGCTAAACGGGCCGGCAGAAGCTTGGAGAAGCGAATATCTTGGATTATAAGGACTGATCAAGGAAAAGCCTATTAAACATCAAATTAGGTTATGATTTTACAAATTAAGCACCAAAACTTCATGTTATACAACAAATTTGACAGAAAAAGTAGTTCAATATGCAGTAACGTTATGTTGTAATTACTGTATTTATGAATTTAGCACCAAAATATCACGATATACTGGAAACATTGACTACAAAAATGGCTTGGATTATCCAGAGGCTTGGATAAGCAAGGCTTGGATTAGTGAGACTCTACTGTATTAACTTTTACAGGTTTGCTTATATGTTTTGAATCTTTGGATCATGTTTTCTCTCCTGTTTCCAATGTAACCAAAACCATTCTCAAGCGACAAAAGCATTTCAAAATAGCAACAAGTATCTCAAGTGTTTTTTTTTTGAAGTAGCCAATATTTTGCTAGGTTTTTATGTAACTAAAACTTTGTCAGGTTTCCCCTTGCAAGTAACAAAAAAGAGATCAACTTTTGAGAGGAACCACAAAGTAACAAACGTGGCAACGTGCCATGCGATCGGTTATGCAACGCGGAGCTGCTTTTGAAACAAGGACTCAAAGAAAGGAAATCTTCCCCAACTGGGCCCCAGAGCTTCTCCTTTGGCTTTTTCTCGGCTTTCTTTCTTTGCCTTTGGCAATGGCAACGTGAACTCCGGCGACCCGCCTGCTTGCATAAGTTGTTGCCCTGGGACTCAACTTTCCCGACCTCCCTGGTTCAGAAACATGTTGACAGATACAAAACACTGCCAGTCACAAGGGGAAGTCACTTTGTACTTAAGACTTTTGTACTCAAGGGAATTAAAGGTAGAGGGCAGATATGATAACAACGATATACAGAAGCTATAGTCCTTACGCATTAGTATATTTATTACACATAATAAATATAATGATATATATCCATAATGACCAGAATGACTGTAAGTGGACTTACTATATATCCTGTGGATACTTTATATCTCAAAACAAACTTGAGATACTTCTTGCTATTTTAAGAATGACAATGATTTTGGTTACATTAGAAACAAGAGACAAAACATGATCCAAAGATCCAAAACATATAAGCAAACCTGCAAAAGTTAATACCGTATATACAGTAGAGTCTCACTTATCCAACACTCGCTTATCCAACGTTCTGGATTATCCAACACATTTTTGTAGTCAACGTTTTCAATATATCGTGATATTTTGGTGCTAAATTTGTAAATACAGTAATTACTACATATCATTACTGCGTATTGAGCTACTTTTTCTGCCAAATTTGTTGTCTAACATGATGTTTTGGTGCTTCATTTGTAAAATCATAACTTAATTTGATGTTCAATAGGCTTTTCCTTAATGCCTCCTTATTATCCAACATATTCGCTTATCCAACATTCTGCCGGCCCGTTTATGTTGGATAAGTGAGACTCTACTGTACTCAAGTATAAGTCCTTTTTTAGGGCTGAAAAAGCTCCCCTCGGCTTATACTCGAGTGAGGATCCTGGCTGGCTTATGGTCGGGTGGGCTTATACTCAAGTATATAGGTAATCAGACTTAGACAGTCTTATATTATTAAATTATTATTATTATTATCATCATCATCATCATCATAAATTACAATGTTATGTAAATATTCAAAAACATTTAACTTATTGATGCCTCAAATAATGTAATTTTCTTAGTACAGTAGAGTCTCACTTATCCAATATAAACGGGCCGGCAGAATGTTGGATAAGCGAATATGTTGGATAATAAGGAGGGATTAAGGAAAAGCCTATTAAACATCAAATTAGGTTATGATTTTATAAATTAAGCACCAAAACGTCATGTTATACAACAAATTTGGCAGAAAAAGTAGTTCTATACGCAGTAATGCTATGTAGTAATTACTGTATTTATGAAATTAGCACCAAAATATCATGATATATTGAAAACATTGACTACAAAAATGGCTTGGATAATCCAGAGGCTTGGATAAGCGAGGTTTGGATAAGTGAGACTCTACTGTATTTATTTATTACAACACTTATATCCCGCCTTTCTCAGGACGGCTTACAATAAACACACATATAAAAATTATACAGTACACATAAATCAGATTAAAAATTATTAATGTACATCAACATTCATAAAAACATTGTATTACTGTTTTATCTTTTTTATATTGTGATTTGTATTATGTTGCTGTATATTTTATGCTGTTTGGGCCTCTGCCCCATGTAAGCCGCCCCGAGTCCCCGCGGGGAGATGGTAGCGGGGTATAAATAAAGTTTTATTATTTTATTTTATTATTATTATCTATACGGAGCCCTGGTGGCGAAGTGTGTTAAAGCGCTGAGCTGCTGAACTTGCAGTCCGAGAGGTCCCAGGTTCAAATCCCGGGGGCTGAGTGAGTGCCCACTGTTAGCCCCAGCTCCTGCCAACCTAGCAGTTTGAAAACATGCCAATGTGAGTAGATCAATAGGTACCGCTCCGGCGGGAAGGTAACAGCACTCCATGCAGTCATGCCAGTGGCCACATGACCTTGGAGGTGTCTATGGACAACGCCGGCTCTTCAGCTTAGAAATGGAGATGAGCACCAACCCTCAGAGTTGGACACAACTTGACAACGTCAGGGGAAACCTTTACTTTTGCTTATCCGTAATGACCAGAATTCCTGTAAGTGGACTTATATTGGTGAGAATTAAAATTGTACCATAACTCAATGGGTTAAACTGCAGGAATGGAGATTTCACCTGATGGGAAGAACTTCCAGACTGTAAGAAGAGCTGTTCAACAGTGGGACTCTCTGCCTCGGAGTCTGGTGGAAGCTCCTTTTTTAGAGGCTTTTAAACAGAGACTAGATGGCCATCTGTCAGGGGTGCTTTAATTGTGCTTTTCCTGCATGGCAGAATAGGGTTGGATGGCTCCTAGGGTTGTTTCCAATGCTATGATTCTATTAATTTATTTATTAGCGATATTTATATCCCGCCCTTCTCACCCCGAAAGGGACTCAAGGCAGTTTACAAGTTATATTTACATACAAGATATTATATTATTAGTATAGCACAATATAAGCACTATATAAGCATTATATATTATTATATTGTACTACTGGCTGTGCCCAGCCACGCGATGCTGTGGCAAATTGTGGACAATAAATAAATAAATATTAAATATAATAATATAATAATATTACTATTAATAGATAATATGAAATATAATAAATACATTATTATATATAATAGTAAATATAAGAAATAGATATTAAATATAATATGAAATATTATATTTAACGGAATGGCCCCGTAGCTTCAAAGAGTGGCTGTTTCCTGAGGTGGGGGAGAAATAGTGGTGAGGGGAATGGGAAATGGCCGTGAGTGACGCGGGGGTGATGATTGTGTTGTAAATTTTTTAATTTGGGGGGTTTGGGGTTTTGCTGTTTTGTGCGTCGCCGCGACGCCAAAAGCCTTTTATATATATAGATATGACTATATTACATGTAATATAAATATACAATTTTGATTCTAATATGATTCTGTGATTCTACTCTGGGTGCATCTACACCAGGCATGGGCCAACTGCAGCCCTCCAGATGTTTTGGACTGTAGCTTAAATCACCCCTTCCTCTTTTCTTAGAGAATGTTCAGCTTAATTGCAAAATTGTGATCCATAAGAAACAGGTCTTATTTATTTTTCCTCTGAGGAATATTGTGTTCTGGTCTTACTCTGAACCCTTGAGGGGATAAGTCAGGTCCAGTTACTAGCGTGTGACAGGATGTGATTTCTTCAAGGAATGCTTTGCCTATGTTGACATTGCATTACTTCACCCCATGAAATGTACAACTGGCCTCATACCTTTTTATGCCTCGGGGAGACAACGACACACCATATCACCAGACCCGACACGAGTTCCTGGAAGTCTCAGTTCCGATACTATTTGACACACTTAATGACACCCGACATACTTTTGTTTCCATGGACATGCCCAAAACTGGAAGGAAAAACTCTAGAATGGGCAGCTATCTTTATTGACTTATTTACTTTGCTCTTCAAGACAAAAGTAGAGGTGGAGGCAAAGGATGAGAATGTGTGTTGGCCACTTGTTTTGGTTTGAAACTAGTTCCACGTCCAGAAATAGTGCCGTGGCCAAATCCTTCATGGCTCTCCAAACTGATGAATTAAAAAGCTCTGTTCTTATGTTCCTGGTGAATAAAAAGGTTTGGTTGTGGAAGATCATTAGTGCCCATCTATGGAGATAGGAATGTTTGGCTATTAACCTGGGTGAAATTAGTTCACGGATGAGTTATCGGTCAACGCCTTCGGTCGACCCTGCAAAACAAACAGTTGGTGTTCTGAGCTCCTCCCAATGTTTTCTCAGTGCAAGTCCCATGGAACAAATGAGTATGAACTCGTTTCACCTTTAGTACAGGGCCAGATCATTCCACGTGTAAGTAAGCAAACACTTCATTCAAATACATTACATTTTTTCCCTTTCTCATTCCCACTTTGGGCAAATACAAACATTAATAAGCATACCAAATTATCCTGTTCTATAGAATTGGCAAATCTCAGAGCCTGGACCATCTTCTATAGGTTGCATGGTGAAAACCGTATGCGTTTTTATATATTCCTAATTAGCTTTGGTATTTTATTTATTTATGATTTATTTACAGTATTTATATTCCGCCCTTTTTTCTCAGGGCAGATCACATTGTACACATATAAGGCAAACATTCAATGCCATATAACATAGAACAGAGACAGAGACAGACGCAGAGGCAATTTAAACCTTCTCCAGCTTCCAGCTTCCTTAGGGAATGCTTGATTCCAGCCACAAGGGGAGAAGCTGCTTCATCATCCACTGTGATGGCACTTCCTCATTCCAACGGCGCTGGATGATTTTTATGGTGTCGTAAATTAGCCGCCCCACATTTAAGTGGTACCTAAATTTCCTACTTGATAGATGCAACAGCAGGGCTGGGCTGTGGCGCAGGCTGGTGAGCAGCCAGCTGCAGCCAGCTGCAACAAATCATTCTGACCAATACAATACAATTCTTTATTGATTAGTCACTTTTGACCATATCAAAACACATACACACTTACGCATACATACAATAAAACCATGTAAAGATACAAAACAGCCCGACCTGCGGCCTAATAACCCGCTGCTACACAAATACAGAGTAAAAAGGTTAAAATTAGTAATTTCTGACCAAGAGGTCATGAGTTCGAGGCCAGCTCAGAGCCTGTGTTTGTCTCTGTCTTTGTTCTATGTTAAGGCATTAAATATTTGCCTTATATGTGTAATGTGATCCGCCCTGATTCCCCTTCGGGGTGAGAAAGAAGGGCGGAATATAAATACTGTAAATAAATAAGTAAATAAATAAACTATCTTTTGGGTTGCTTAGGTCGCAACGAGCAGGGGCTATATTTTAATTTTAATTGTCAGGTGCTCACCCCAACACTGGCTGGCCTCGAACTCAGAGTGATTTATTGCAGCTGGCTGCTAACCAGCCTGCGCCAATCCCAAAGTGGGATTGGTATGTTTTATTTGAATGGTTGCGGTCGCTGTTGCCCGCTTTTGGTCTAAAACTATTTGGATGCTTTTTAGTGATTTCCTTTATTTTATCACTTTTAAATTTATTTATTATGCAATGCTTTTGACACGAAATAAATTTGAATCGTATACACTTGGTTACTGGGGCTGATGCTCTGTATTGTGACAGAGTTGTTGTGCATTTTCTGGGCTGTATATTTATGTTCCAGAAACATTCTTTCTTGATGTTTCGCCCACATCTATGGCAGGCATCCTCAGAGGTTGTGAGGCCAATGATCCTAAACGCTTTCCAAACCCCGTGGGATGAAGTCCTAAAAAAACCCTTGGAAATTCATTGCAACTTGAGGGATGAATGGATTTCGAAGGAACGGCAAGGACACGGAAGAAGTAATTGGAAAAAGGGACAAAGATTAAAGCCCGGCAAAGCTTTTCAGATACTCCTGTTCAATCTCTTTCTCTCCCTCAATCTCGCTTTTTTTTTTTATCAAAGAGAGATTCAAACCTGCTGATCTGAACAAGACTGGGCATGTTGACAAAGGAAAAGTTCTAACTAGATAAGAACCTGCGAGTGATGTCTCCAAAGGGCAAAGGCTTTGACCGGGAGGGTGGCCTGCTGCTTTCCATTCTTGATAAAGATTCTGCTTGACAGACCTTGGAAAAGAAGCATCGGAGGCCAAGAAAATGAATTGCGCTAGGCTCTCGGTGTAGGAACTATGGCATTAAATAGCACTGACGTGTAGAAAAATCTCAAGCAACGCAGGCACCTGGAAGATGCAGAATATGGTATAATAATAGACTAAAAGGTGGACGTGAAAGATTTGGGATCAAGTCCCTACTGAAACATGAAGCTAAGCTCACCAAACCTCAGCCTTGAGTTTTTAGTTTTGTGAGTTGTCTCCAGGTGGGAAGTGAAGGACAAATTTTCCAGTTTTGGCTGTCTCAGCTTCTTGCAAGTACAGTAGAGTCTCACTTATTTATTTATTATTTATTTACAGCATTTATATTCCGCCCTTCTTTCTCACCCCGAAGGGGACTCGGGGTGGATCACATTACACATATAAGGCAAACATTCAATGCCTTAACATAGAACAAAGTCAGAGACAAACACAGGCTCCGAGCTGGCCTCGAACTCATGACCTCTTGGCCAGAGTGATTTAATAATAATAATAAACTTTATTTTTATATCCCGCCCCATCTCCCCGAAGGGACTCGGGGCGGCTCACAACAGGGACAAGCCCAAAACAACAACACATTTGACAAAAACTTAAAACATTCCAATGATAAACAGAATAAAATAATGGACAATACACCTGATTTGTTGCAGCTGGCAGCTGGCTGCTCACCAGCCTGCGCCACAGCCCAAGCTAAATGGGCCGGCAGAACCTTGGATAAGCGAATATCTTGGATAATAAGGAGAGATTAAGGAAAAGCGTATTAAACATCAAATCAGGTAATGATTTTACAAATTAAGCACCAAAACATCATGTTATACAATAAATTTGACAGAAAAGGTAGTTCAATACGCAGTAATGTTATGTTGTAATTACTGTATTTACGAATTTAGCACCAAAATATCACGATATATTGAAAACATTGACTACAAAATGGCTTGGATAATCCAAAGGCTTGGATAAGCGAGGCTTGGATAAGTAAACTCTACCGTATTGTCGAAGGCTTTCATGGCTGGAATCACTGGGTTGCTGTGAGTCTTTCGGGCTGCATGGCCATGTCCAGAAGTTTTCTCTCCTGATGTTTCACTGAGGCAGTCATCTTCAGAGGTTGTGAGGCATGTTGGAAATTCATGACTTCTGCTGGACGTTGCCATAGAATTGCCCTGGAGATTTAGAACATTCCTAGAAAGGTATCCTCTGTAGGAACTTTCTAGGTCCTCCAACACAACACTATGGTAACTTCCTGTAGAAGCATCTCATAGAATTGCCTGGAGGACCTACAAAATTCCTAGAGATGATATATTTTGCTCGGTGGAACCATCTGATCCTAGTCCCACAAGAATCATACTGCCAACCATAGGAAAGACATTGAATCTTTTGGATATTTTCTCGGTTCTCCAACACAATTCTATGGTAACTGCTGGTGGAAGCACACTATAGAAATGCATGAAGGAAATCATAATCCAGAAGCTTGGATAAGCGAGGCTTGGATAAGTGAGACTCTACTGTACATGCAGATCTACACTTCAGCCAGAAGAATTGCCAAGGATTACTTGATTTGTGCTTACAACTTGCAGAGGCTTCGTGATAGGAAGCAGAGTCTATGTATTCGGTGGCTTCCACCTTCCTTCTAAGCCAACCTTGTACACAGCATCTCACCAGATATTTAAAGCATCATGAAGTGCGTTGCTGTGAGTTTTCTGGGCTGTATGGTCATGTTCCAGAAGCATTCTCTCTTGACGTTTCACCCACATCTATGGCAGGCATGCTCAGAGGTTGTGAGGTCTTTGAGCATTGGACTATGATTCTGGGGCTAGGATTCGATCACTTCCTTAGCCATGAAACCTTGGGCAAACCACACTCTCACAACCTTGGATGAAGGTAATAACAAGCTCCTTCTGAACAAATCTTGCCAAAAAACTCATGATGGATAGTATTAGGATTGCCATTGGTTGGAAACAAAGCCACACAACCTTGATGAAAAACTGGTTTAACACAAACCTAACACAAACCTGAACTAAGGTCTACGTACAAAGTTCTTGGAAGAATGGATTTAAATAACTATATGTTTTAAGCTTGTCTATGTGTTTTTATCAATTACAGTAGAGTCTCACTTATCCAACATAAACAGGCCGGCAGTATGTTGAATAAGCGAATATGTTGGATAATAAGGAGGGATTAAGGAAAAGCCTATTAAACATCAAATTAGGTTATGATTTTACAAATTAAGCACCAAAACATCATGTTATACAACAAATTTTTCAGAAAAGGTAGTTCAATATGCAGTAATGCTATGTAGTAATTACTGTATTTATGAATTTAGAACCAAAATATCACGATATATTGAAAACATTGACTACAAAATGCGTTGGATAATCCAGAACGTTGGATAAGCGAGTGTTGGATAAGTGAGACTCTACTGTATTGTTAATCGTTTCAGATGTATTGTTGATTTTTATTGATTGTATTTGGGCATTGAATTTTTGCCAGTTGTTGTAAGCCGCCTTGAGTCCCCTCGGGCGAGAAAGGCGCGGTAAAAATGTTGTAAATAAATAAATAAATCTATATATATAAAAGGGTAATGGAATCACGGCACAGGACAAAACAACTAAACTAAACGCCCCACAACCTTGAAAATTGACAGCACAACCTCTCATCCACGCCTCTACTTTCATACAACAAAAAGAAAAATTAAGTCCTAGCCACAGCAACGCGTGGCTGGGCACAGCTAGTAAATAAATATAAAAGAAAAAACATTCAGCACAACTGGCATTTAAGGATACGGAAGGAAGAATAGTAGGGATTAAAATCGTCAAAACTTCTAATATGCAATATCTACGCACCAGACGGAGCAAAAAGCAAATTTCTAAAAAAAACCTGATGGGCCTAATTGAAGAGCAAGAATATGACGAGTTAATGATAATGGGGGATTTTAACGGGGTCCTGGACACTAAAATCGACAAATCAGACCAAAGGAAAAAGACAAAGGAACCAAATTCAGGCCAATTTGCCAAGAAATTTCATAAATTTTAAACGTTCAGTAGCTGATCGGCACCAATATGGCACTGAACAATCCTGGCCTGCTGGAATATCAGATATTCCAAGAGATACTGTTCTTTCCAGACCTTCATTTCTGTATCTTCTCATAGAGTTCACCTGGACTTTATTGATTTGGTCTTCTACGAAATGCGTATTTCTGGGTTGGCTACAATCTCAAAAGAAATCATATCATATCATAACACTCTTATCAACATTTCTAATGTGCTGACCCAAAGGTTGGTGAGATTGGGTCCAGTCACCTCCGGGACGGATGAGTCAGCGTTCTTCAACCTCGACACAAGCTATTTTTCCTATGGTTTGTGCCCATTATTTCATTATCCTGGCAAATAACCCAAAGCTGGTTAGCATTTGCTGTTGGGAAACACTTTGCATGGCGTCCAAAGTCAATTCTGAGCCTCAACACACAAACTTCCATGACCCTCACAGTCAACTCCACTCACCTGTTTAGTTTGCCTTTTCCACTCACCTGCCCTTTGGAAAGTTGAGCGCCTTCGTTTTCAGAGACTCTGAAACAGTACGGTGTGTTCTGACCTATATTACATTGTGTTACATTGTGAGCCTAGAGCCATCGACACCAATTGGGGACGGGGAAACGTGTGGTCCTCCAGGTATTGTCAGACTACAAATCCCATTCGCCATTCCCCGTAACATAATGGATTGATTCGTCCATCTTTTCACCAGGGAAAGAAGCTAACAGTGTATTTAACCATGTATTTAATCTCATCCAAATCCATGCCTGTCCGTTTTCAAAGCCCAATGGCATAAATATGTTTTGAAGGAGACCAAACTGGGGACCATCCAAGCCTCCCTAGGGAGGGATTTCCAAACACAGTGGACTTAAGGACATCCCAATGTAAGAATGTTCTGAGTTAAGAGCCCAATAGGGGTTGCTCCTATTTTTTATTATTATTATTATTATTATTATTATTATTATTATTATTATTATTATTACAAAGCCTGAATGGCTAACTGTTGGGAGTGCTTTGATTGTGTTTTTCCTGCAAGGCAGAATGAGTTGGATTGGGTGGCTCATGCAGTTGCTCCGATTACTACTACTACTACTACTACTACTATTACTACTACTACACAGGCTGAATGACTATCTGTTGGGGGTGCTTTGTGCTTTTCCTGCATGGCAGAAGGAGTTGGACTGGGTGGCTCATGCGGTTGCTCCTATTACTACTACTACTACTACTACTACAAAGGCGGAATGGCCATCTGTTGGGGGTGCTTTGATTGTGCTTTTCCTGCAAGGCAGAAGGAGTTGGATTGGGTGGCTCCTGGGGTTGCTCCTATTACTATTACGACTACTACTACTACTACTACAAAGGTCCGAATGGCCATCTGTTGGGCATGTTTTGATTGTGCTTTTCCTGAAAGGCAGAAAGAGTTGGACTGGGTGGCTCATGCGGTTGCTCCTATTACTACTACTACTATTACTACTACTACAAAGGCCTGAATGGCTATCTGTTAGGGGTGCTTTGATTGTGATTTTCCTGCAAGGCAGAAGGGGTTGGACTGGGTGGCTCCTGGGGTTGCTCCTATTACTATTACTACTTCTACTACTACTACTACTACTACTACTACTACAAAGGCCCGAATGGCCATCTGTTGGGAGTGCCTTGATTGTGCTTTTGTTGGAATGGGTGGCCCCAGGAGTCTTCTACTGAAATACTGTTAGGTTTATGTTGGTTCAAATTGTTCTTCAAAAGTTAGCCTATGCCTGATACATACACATTAGTAAAGGTAAAGATTTTCCCTGACGTTAAATCCGACTCTGGGGGTTGGTGCTCATCTCCATTTCTAAGCTGAAGAGCCGGCGTTGTCCTTAGATACCTCCTAGGTCAGGTGGCTGGCATGATTGCATGGAGCACCATATACATTATATATAACATAATATAGTATCATATATAAACATTTCTTGGGGCTCCACAAAAAACTTTTGCTTCATTTATTGATTTATTGTTATAATTGTATTGTTTTACTTTGTTTAATAATGTGTATTATGTTGTTATGTGTTTGTTTGTGTTTGCTTTGATGACTGTAAACCGCCCTGAGTCCCATCCGGGAGATAGGGCGGTATATAAATAAAGTTTTATTATTATTATTATTATTATTATTATTATTATTATTATTATTATTATTATTATTCATAAAGGGCTCCGTGGCTGAAAAAGCTTGAGAAGTTACCTCTACTTTAACAACATAACTGGGATGACTGGAAAGTTACGTAAGGTTTGGAGAAATGGAAAAAAGTGGTCAAAAGAACTGCCCTTTGTGCCTGATTGATTTTAAAGGCCCCCAAATTATATGCCAGCCAGTTGCCACCTCACCTGGGCATTTGCTCCACCCCTTTGAAGGAGAATAAATGTGTCCCAAAGCCATAGTAAGTCACTGATCTACTTGAGTTGAAGCAGATAAGATCTTCAGTGTCAAACGTGACGATCGGCTGCCAGAGTCCAGACGGAGAGAATATTAACCAGGATGGATCTCCTCTCTTACTTCTCCACGGAGACCTGGGCTCTTCTAATCCTGTCCTTAGGTCTCTTGATGCTGTAAGTAACTTTAAGAAAACTTCTAACTTATTGATTAATTGTAATTCACAATCAGAGTAAAATAAAAACAAAAACAAAGGACAAGCGAGAATAGAAAGAAAAGAGATATACCCGCAAGGAGAGGCGGGCAATAAATAAATAATAATAATTATTTTATTGTATGACACAGCAAACAAGATAGATATGCTGGATTTCGTATCACAAAATCACAAGTCGAACACTTCCCATGTGTCTAGGACTGTGTTTATTATTATTATTATTATTATTATTATTATTATTATTATTATGACACAGCAAACAAGATAGATATGCTGGATTTCGTATCACAAAATCACAAGTCGAACACTTCCCATGTGTCTAGGACTGTGTTTATTATTATTATTATTATTATTATTATTATTATTATTATTATTATTATGACACAGCAAACAAGATAGATATGCTGGATTTCGTATCACAAAATCACAAGTCGAACACTTCCCATGTGTCTAGGACTGTGTTTATTATTATTATTATTATTATTATTATTATGATTATTATTATGACACAGCAAACAAGATAGATATGCTGGATTTCGTATCACAAAATCACAAGTCGAACACTTCCCAAGTGTCTAGGACCTGTGTGATGTATATTATTATTATTATTATTATTATTATTATTATTATTATTATTATTTTATTATGACACAGCAAACAAGATAGATATGCTGGATTATTATTATTATTATTATTGTATGACACAGCAATAATATGCTGTATTTCATATCACAAAATCACAAGTCGAACACTTCCCAAGTGTCTAGGACTGTGTGATGTATTTTCGGATGATGTACGCAGATCCCAGTCGGGTGGCCATTTGCAGTTGGCAGATCGTAATTTTGTCAATGTCTATTGTTTCCAAATGCCGGCTGAGATATTTTGGCATGGCACCCAGTTATTATTATTATTATTATTATTATTATTATTATTATTATTATCATCATTATTATTATTTTATTATGACACAGCAAACAAGATTGATATGCTGGATTTCGTATCACAAAATCACAAGTCAAACACTTCCCAAGCATTTAGGACTGTGTGATGTATATTATTATTATTATTATTATTATTATTATTATTATTATTATTATTATTTTATTATGACACCGCAAACAAGATAGACATGCTGGATTTCATATCACAAAATCACAAATCAACACTTCCCAAGTGTCTAGGACTGTGTGATGTATATTATTATTATTATTATTATTATTATTATTATTGTATGACACAGCAAACAAGATAGGTATGCTGGATTTCGTATCACAAAATCACAAGTCAAACACTTCCCAAGTGTTTAGGACTGTGTGGTTATTATTATTATTATTATTACTGCTGTTGTTATTGTTATATTGGGAAACACATTTCTATATAACTATGGGTGTATCTACATGGTAGAATTAATGCAGTTTGATGACACTCTTGGGCATAGAAAGTGAAGCATTGCAAAACTACAACTCCCAGTCTTCCATAGCATGGTGCCATGTAAGTCAAATTGGTGTCGAACTCCATTAATTCGACAGTGTAGATGCATCCGAAGACAAAATTGAAGTAAAGCATAATACTAAATCCCTTAACTAAAACAATAAACACCTATGGATTAAAATGCTAAAGCGTAACAAAGGTAAAATGCAATTCATAGTCAAAATAGTCCTATATTCTGTATACAAAACGCTGCGTTGAGGACGCAAGTGGCAGAGTTTTGTGGGGAAGGAGTTGCCAAGCTCATTCATCGCTATGATAAGTGCCTGAATTTGAATGGCGACTCCGCGTTTTGTATACAAGTAACCTGTTTCTTGTTTCTCCTGAACTCCAATCCACTTATACAGCACCAGTCACTATCAAACCCATTATCCTATGGTTTTACTTGGTAAGATTTGTTCAGAGTCAGTTTTCCTGTGATGCCAAGAAAGTATGCCTTGCCCTAAGTCACTCAATGGGTTTCCAGAACTGGACAAGACTTCAAATTGGCCTCCAAGTCCAAACATGAAACTTTCACATCATTATGGCTCTAATTTCGGTGTTACAATGAGCCTATTTTGAATTTTTCTTGGAGAAATTTGTTCGGAGGAGGTTTGGCTTCCTTCAAGGCTGAGAAAGCTTCAGAACCCCTGATCTACACTGTCAAATTAATACAGTTTGGCACCACTTTCGCTACCATGGCTCGACGCTATGGACCCATGGGAGCTGTAGTTTAACATGGCCTTTGGCACTTCTCTGCCTCACCAAATCCTACATATCATAGGAATCCGTAGCAGGTAAAGTAGAGTCAAACTGCTTTAATTCTACAGTGTAGGCGCATTTTTACAATACTCCAAAATCACTGCAATGCGGTGAATCAATACTTAGATAAATCTAAGTGACTGAATGAGTCTACTCAGTCTAGCAATAGATTTCATCTTCCCGAGTACAAATGGACTTTCTCCTAAACCAATGATGGGCAACCTTTTGCGCTTGGTGTGTCAAAATTCACCAAAAAAACCTAGCATGATTTGGGTGGTGTGTCACTTTGAGAAAACCCCCCCATAATTTTGCAATATGTATAGTTTAAATAACAAAAATATATAATTGTAATATATAACTGTATTTAATAAATCAAAAACTATTTACTACCATTACAGTAGAGTCTCACTTATCCAACACTCGCTTATCCAAGCCTCTGGATTATCCAAGGCATTTTTGTAGTCAATGCTTTCAATATATCGTGATATTTTGGTGCTAAATTCGTAAATACAGTAATTACAACGTAACATTACTGCATATTGAACTACTTTTTCTGTCAAATTTGTTGTATAACATGATGTTTTGGTGCTTAATTTGTAAAATCATAACCTAATTTGATGTTTAATAGTCTTTTCCTTACTCCCTCCTTATTATCCAAGATATTCGCTTATCCAAGCTTCTGCCGGCCCATTTAGTTTGGATAAGTGAGACTCTACTGTATTTCCATGTACAACAATCTTGCAATTTCCACGCTGATTTCTCTCTATTGTAGTTTCAATGTAGTCATGAATAATAAATAATATAATAATAATAGAATAGTAATAATATAATAATATACTACAATAATAATAGAACAATAATAGAATGATTATATGTAATGTGCATAATTCCCATGGAGTAAACAACAAAACCACTGGACCAAATCACACCAAATTTGGCCGCAAAAGACATAGTCATCCAATCAATCTGCATGCGGCAGCGTGTCAGCAGAAATGGCTAGGCGTGTCAGTGCTGACACGCGTGTCATAGGTTGGCCATCACTGCATTAACCTATGGTTTTACTTGGTAAGATTTGTTCAGAGTCAGTTTTCCTGTGAGGCCAAGAAAGTATGCCTTGCCCAAAGTCACTCAATGGGTTTCCAGAACTGGACAGGACTTCAAATTGGCCTCCAAGTCCAAACATGGAACATTCACATCATTCTGACTCTCATTTCGGTGTTACAATGAGCCTATTTTGAATTTTTCTTGGAGAAATTTGTTCGGAGGAGATTTGGCTGAGAAAGCTTCAGAACCCCTGATCCACACTGTCAAATTAATACAGTTTGGCACCACTTTCGCTACCATGGCTCAACACTATGGACCCATAGGAGCTTTTAGCACCTCTCTGCCTCACCAAATCCTAGGAATCCATAGCAGGCAAAGTAGAGTCAAACTGCTTTAATTTTACAGTGTAGTCTACCGTCAAACCACTGCACTGCAGTGAATCAACACAGAGATAAATCTAAGTGACTGAACGAGTCTAGCAAAAGATTTCTTCTTCCCGAGCACAAATGGACTTTCTCCTAAACTAACCGTGACCTCCCAAACAACAAGAGGCCTGTGGTGACCCCAAAAGTTGTAGTTTTATAGGTAAGATCCAGAAAGTGGGCCTCGAAGTGTTTTTTTCGGCACGCAGACCACCTTAAATCAAGAAGGGAATAATGGAAGGGAATAAACCATCCTCCAAACAAAGAATTCCTTTGATTCTTCAATTCAGGCCACAACTCCGAACCCGGCTTTGATTTCCTCAGCAATAAATATGTGTAAACTAAGCAGCATTTTTATTTTTCCTCTCTTCTTGCGCTCTTTTGCTCCGGCTTTCTATCTCGGCACCGTGGTTTGGCAAAGAGCCCGGAGAGAAACCTCGGCCTCTCTCTTCCTTTCTCGAGCCCCGAAGGCCCGGCTTCCGCGAGGGCACTTTTCCCTTTATGAAATGATTGCTTTTACCTCGGGGTTATCTTCCTCGGGAGACGTGTGTCGCACCGAGCGGGCGCTTTCCGCGCTTTATCAACAGCAGGGCTTATGAAACACTCTCGCAAAACCCTTATTGCCAAAGTGGGAGGGAAAAGGATGAAATGCTTGGTTCCTGAGTTAACATTAACAACTTGACCGCCTCTGGGAACGCTTTCAAAGATCTTTCATCCCAACATTGTGTTCTCTTTATGCAAGGATGAAGTGTCGCTGTTTTTTTCCTCCCTAACAGCTAAGCTAATTTTGTTTAAATGGAACATCACTTTCCTCCTTCTATCTGCAGTATCCAGACTCTTTCTTTTGTCTCTCTCTTGTAAATTACCCGTTACCAACATGGAAGCCATCACACTTTGCTCCCGTCTCTCTGTCCCTGTCTCTCCGTTCTTAATCACAGCTGCACGATACTGCAGAAGACATTTCCTCAGTGCTATGCTTAATGCTTTCTTCCACATTCATCAGCCATTTCTTTTCTAGGACAGGCTAGGACATTTTTCCAGCATGGCATTGTGGTTTGAGCATTGCACTGCAATCCTGGTTTTTGGCTCAACTATGGAAGCCCTTTGCGTGGCATTTGTCAGGATAATGATAGCAGCCCGCATAATATCTCAGCCCCTTTTAACCCTTAGTGTGATAAAAGAACTCAAAAAATACACATGAGTCTGT
Source organism: Anolis carolinensis (assembly GCF_035594765.1). Taxonomy (NCBI): domain Eukaryota; kingdom Metazoa; phylum Chordata; class Lepidosauria; order Squamata; family Anolidae; genus Anolis; species Anolis carolinensis. The sequence continues at coordinate 1,994,029 of NW_026943824.1, forward strand.
TGCTTTAAAGTAGAAAAGACAATTTAGTTCTATTCACTGCACAAAAACACAAAACAAAACAGAAGAGTTGTTCTCACCAATAACAAACAATATCTCTGGTGAGTCTTTGTCTTCAAACGGCAGCATGCAAACAAATTGCAACTTTGTTTTTGTAAAATGTTCTTATCATGCTTTCCTTGGCACTCCAAACGGCTTCTTGCTCAAGACACTGCATAACCACCCTTCCCTGATGACATGATATATTTAGCGCTTTTGGCCCAGATCCTTTGAATCCAATCCATGATTTTATCATCTTATTTTGTATGTGGTTTTTTTATGACTTGTTTTTATTGTTTGATTGATCTGTTTTATTGTTTCGCTTTTATATTGTTGTGTCCGGGCTTGGCCCCATGTAAGCTGCTCCAAGTCCCTTCAGGGAGATGGGGCAGGGTATAAGAATAAAATTATTATTATTATTATTAATATTATTATTATTGACACAACGACGTTGTATGACACAGCAAACAAGATAGATATGCTGGATTTCATTTCACAAGTCGAACACTTCCCAAGTGTCTAGGACTGTGTGATGTATTTTCGGATGATGTGTGCAGATTATTATTATTATTATTATTATTATTATTATTAACCACTCCCATCAACAGCTTCTTCAGCTCTCAACGAGCCATCAAGCTAAGCCAAATGCAAAGCTCAAAGCTTGCAAACTTAGTGCCTTGTTTTATGCAGAAGTTGATAACACACCCAATTAACTTGTGGCAGCTGTAACAGAAAAGGTTCTGATCCTCCCTGTTACTTAGAAAAAGCCTATTGTAAACTTCTAGTAGCAACACCATTGACCCCAGAAATCCCCATAATAGTTTTGCCAATAAATCAGAAATTACACAAAGGCACAAAGCAACAAACTAGACACCATTGCCTAGTCCAGTGATGGGCAACCTTTTGCACTTGGTATGTCAAAATTCACCAAAAAAACCTAGCATGACTTGGGTGGTGTGTCACTTTGAGAAAAAAAACCCATAATTTCACAATATCTATAGTTTAAATAACAAAAATATATAGTAGTAATATATAACTGTACTTAATAAATCAAAAACTATTTACTACCATTATTTCCATGTACAACGATCTATGGTACCTCTTGCAATTTCCACGCTGATTTCTCTCTATTCTAGTTTCAATGTAGTCATGAATAATGAATAATATAATAATATTATGTGTATATATATATATATATATATATATATATATATATATATATACATACACACACACACACACATACATACATACTAGCTGTGCCCAGCCACGCGTTGCTGTGGCTAGGACTTAATTTTTCTTTTCTTTTTGTTGTATGAACATAGAGGCGTGGATGAGAGGTTGTGCTGTCAATTTTCAAGGTTGTGGGGCATTTAGTTTAGTTGTTTTGTCCGGTGCCGTGATTCCATTACCCTTTTATATATATAGACGTGCATAATTCCCATGGAGTAAACAACAAAACCACTGGACCAAATCACACCAAATTTGGCCACAAAATACATAGTCACCCAATCAATCTGCATGCGGCAGCGTGTCAGCAAAAATGGCTAGGCGTGTCAGTGCTGACACGCGTGTCATAGGTTGGCCATCACTGGCATAGTCAATGTAGCATTGGATCGACTTGAGGTTTTGGCATGAACTTTCAGAGCTATCCAATGTTTTGAATTCTTCATAAATGGCTCTAGCATTTAGAGTTCATTTAAAAGGATGGGTCTTAGTAGTCGCTGTTGGTTCCCATTTCATCAGGCAGCAAAACCACTCCAACCCTTTTAGTAGCTCTCCAAGGTGCTGAACCCTATGTTTTAATCTCGGCAGTACCTTGGAGAGCTCCTTTAAGACAACCAACTCTATGATTTTATGATCCTACAGAAGGTACCAAAGCTTTGTGTTGTAATATAATTTGTTTTTTTTAATAGTTTTTATTGAATTTAAAAAATTTCAAACAATACTTTTATCACATAGCAGATATTTAATGTATCATACAATACTTGCATCATTCTTTTATATCTACTGTTGATTTATATCTACTACATTGTGAACATTTGTCCACCTATATTTCTTCACCACTGTGTATCCCCCTTCCCACCCTGAGCCACTTCTTATGCATTGTCTAACCAAAATCTCATTTCTTCCTGAGGCGGTAGTTTGTTTCAATATACACAATGGTCATCATGGTAATCTACCATTTCATCTCCCTGATGCTTTATCAAACGTACTTTTCTGCTTTACAGATATGGCATCTGGCCTTACGGTGTCTTCAAAAAGTTGGGCGTTCCAGGACCTACCCCTCTCCCTTTCATCGGGACTGCTTTGGCCTATCGCAATGTAAGTGCATAAATATTGACTGACATTTTGCAATCTGGGTGGCTGCCAGAATCTCCCTTCATGCCCTTCACCTTGCCTTTGTCTTCACTTTCTTATGTCATACGTGAAGATAAACAAATTTCCTTTTGTCAACTAACCAAAGTTCCTTGTAACGTCTGAATCCACTCAACCGTGGCTTGTAAAAACAAGTGTATCTAGGATCAAACTTGGGTCCCAGATCTTGCCTTATTCTGAACCCAAAGAGTAAATAAGTCACAGATCCTTCATTATATTTGGATGTCATGGAGATACGTGGTTTCATGTTTGGGTTTTTAAATGGCTAGCCACCTAGCAACAGTAATGATTTACGGTCAGGGTATCTGAAAGACTTTATCCGTCTCTACGCAAACTGAGATCTTCTTATGAGTTTTAATTGAAACTTTAAGGAATATATCCGAGATACTGGTCCTATTTTGAAGATAAGATATGAAAAAAACCACTGGACGAGGGTAGAAGCTTTACTGAATGACTCTATTTCTTTGGGGCATGTTCTGCTTTTTACTGAATTTTGTAACAACTGATCATTGTATATTGTTGTGCTTCATTTTGACTCTGTATTAAAACGTTTCATTGCAGGGAATCTTGCAATTTGACAAAGCCTGCTTTAAAAAATATGGAAAAGTCTGGGGGTAAGCAGCATATATTCCTTTTACTTGCCAGTCTCCATTGAAATTATTGCTAGGTTAACCAACTCAATTTTTAGATGGAAAGAAAATAAATAAGACCCGGGGCCACAAAATCTCTTATTTAAAAAACCCACCAATGTTTCTTCTAGGTTTTATGATGGCCGAACTCCAGTCCTGGCCGTCACTGATCCAGCCGTCATCAAAGCGGTATTAGTGAAGGAGTGCTACACGGTGTTCACCAATCGGAGGGTAAGTTCTCATTTGAGACTTTAACTTCGTACAAGGTGAGAAAAAAAATCACTCTGAATACCTGATGATCCAAACCAATCCTCTCTCTCTTGGAGATGAGTCACTCTTAATATTATGTACCATAAGGACTTTCCAGTCCAACTCCCTTCACCAAGAACAAGCACGGTTGAAGGTGCGGAGAGGATGCGGAAATTTGGAATTATCCCACAGAGATCCTTAATGCGATCCATTCCAGATATATGAGGGTTATCCAGAAAGTAGATTACGTTTTGGAATTAAAAATGAACAAAATATAGGAGAAAATATTTACCATATGCAGTTGAAAGCCACACCTAAATACCACTTCTCAACATAGTCGCCATTCAAATCTAGGCACTTACCATAGTGATGAATGAGCTTGGAAACTCCTTCCCCACAAAACTCTGCCACTTGCATCTTCAACCAGCCGGTCACCCTTTCCGCAGCTGCACATCGTCGCCAAAATGTTGCATTGAGGACGCAAGCGGCAGAGTTTTGTGGGGGAGGAGTTACCAAGCTCATTCATCGCTATGATAAGTGCCTAGATTTGAATCCCGACTATGTTGAGAAGCGGCAGAGTTTTGTGGAGGAGGAGTCGCCAAGCTCATTCATCGCTATGATAAGTGCCTAGATTTGAATGGCGACTATGTTGAGAAGCGGCAGAGTTTTGTGGGGAGGAGTTGCCAAGCTCATTCATCGCTATGATAAGTGCCTAGATTTGAATGGCGACTATGTTGAGAAGCGGCAGAGTTTTGTGGGGGAGGAGTTGCCAAGCTCATTCATCACTATGATAACTGCCTAGATTTGAATGGCGACTATGTTGAGAAGCGGCAGAGTTTTGTGGGGGAGGAGTTGCCAAGCTCATTCATCACTATGATAACTGCCTAGATTTGAATGGCGACTATGTTGAGAAGCGGCAGAGTTTTGTGGGGGAGAAGTTGCCAAGCTCATTCATCGCTATGATAACTGCCTAGATTTGAATAGCGACTATGTTGAGAAGTGGTATTTGGGTCTGGCTTTCAACTGCATATGGTAAATGTTTTCTCCTATACTTTGTTCATTTTAAATTCCAAAACGTAATCTACTTTCTGGATAACCCTCGTACATTCATTCCCATATGATGATTACACTGCCATCAAATTCGTTTTTCCCACATCAATTTCAGAAATTTGGCCCAACTGGCAAGCTGGAAAAAGCTGTTTCCTTGGCGGAAGATGACACCTGGAAGAGGATTCGCACTGTGCTCTCTCCAACCTTCACCAGTGGAAAGCTGAAGGAGGTAAGAACGAGCAGATGTGTTGTCGGAGGCTTTCATGGCCGGAATCACTGGGTTGCTGTGAGTTTTCTGGGCTGTATGGCCATATTTCAGAAACATTCTCTCCTGACGTTTTGCCCACATCTATGGCAGGCATCCTCAGAGGTTGTGCAGTCTATTGGAACCTTTGAGGATGGCTGCCATAGATGTGGGCAAAACGTCAGGAGAGAATGCTTCTGGAACATGGCCATACAGCCCAAAATACTCACATCAAACCAACGAGCAGATGGCTTGCAATGAACCACTATGAGGAGCAAAGTTGCTAAAAGTATACAAAAACACGGGATTCACCTACTCATGACACTAAATTGGTTTTACACTTGCAGCAATTGAAATTAGCTGAGGACAAAGGGGGAAATAGGAGGAGAATGAGGAAACTGGGACATTTTCAAAGCAGCTGAAATAGTGGGATAGCAGGGGATTAATCCTTAGCAAATGGGACAGCTGGAGTTTTGGAGTTCAGCTATCTACACTATAGAATTAGTTCCTACCACTTTAACTGCACTGGCTTTATACTACCCTGTTTCCCCTAAAATAAGACATCCTCAGAAAATAAGACCTAGTAGAGGTTTTGCTGAATTGCTAAATATAAGGCCTCCCCCAAAAGTAAGACCTAGCAGAGTTTTTGTTGGCAGCATGCTCGCCAAAAAGAACACCAGAGCATACAGGATCAGTAAATGTATGTATTATAAAGTGTTGTACATGGAAATATTGGTAGTAACAAGAAATTCTTGATAGGATTCACAGTTTTTCTGGTTATGCTGGTTTATGATGACAACTACTGTACAGTATATAATGCTCATTTATTTTGTTCAACAATAAATGTGAATTCTTCTTCATGGAAAAATAAGACATCCCCTGAAAATAAGACCTAGACCATCTTTGGGAGCAAAAATTAATATAAGACACTGTCTTATTTTCGGGGAAACACGGTATGGAATCCTTGGATTTATCATTTGCTTAGAATGCTAAACAGTAAAGGCCACGATTCCACAGCATTGAGCAATAGCAATTAAAGTAGGTTTAAACTGCATTAATTCTGCAATGTAGATGCCCCCTTAGCTTCATTATCCTTTTCAAATGGCCATCAACTGGAACGATCAAGAGGCCGATCTCTCATTGAATGAGGGAAAATCCAAGTTGCAATGTTTGAACAGCAATTGTGAGCTTGTCCTGTGCGGCTCTCCTTCGGTGACGTTTGTTTTTAGATGTTTTTCTGCCGGAGGCAACTAACAAAACGCCACCTTCACCGGCACCACAATCCCATGTCGGGGAACCTGACTTGACTGGCAACTGGCCGACTCCATTGCCTTTGAAGACAACATAATGGTTTTGGGAATGAAGATCACGATTTACAGGGAACATAAAGTGTCATCCCCATGACCTTAATGTCACTTTCTGACCCCCAACATCCATGGCCTGAGGCTGTTTCCCCGTTTTGTCTCAGTCCAGCCTTGCCTTTAGACTTTGGAAAGCGGAGCAAAGTGAACCAACCTTCTAAAAGTGGACTTTGGAGTTCATTTGTTATGAGGATTGTCATATATAAGAATCCTTGCATACGTTCAGGATATTGCTGCATTTCGTAACACCGTTGGTTTGGTTGTTGTTTTATTGCATTATATGGCATTGTGTTGCCTCGTGGGTCTGTTTTCGGAACGAAAGGCGAGGCAGGGCTCAAAGGAATGTCAGAGTATTTGCAGCGCGGCAGTAGTTGGATGGAAGCAGTGGAGCGCAGAACGAAGAGACACTCAGAGACGTTGGTGAAACTACTTACAAAGTTTTACTGTATTTATTTATTTGCAGTATTTATATTCCGCCCTTCTTTCTCACCCCAAAGGGGACTCAGGGTGGATTACAATGAACACATATATGGCAAACATTCAATGCCAACAGACAAACAACATACAGTATAGACAGACACAGAGGCATTTTTAACATTTTTCCAACGTCACGATTCCGGCCACAGGGGGAGCTGTTGCTTCACCATCCAGTAGTGGCTGTACTTCCTCATTCCTTTCCTCGTGTTTTGCTGGCAGTTTTATGGTGTTGTAAATTAGCCTCCGGCATAAAGTTTCCCTAAATTTCCCTAATTGACAGGTGCAACTGTCTTTTGGGGCTGCATAGGTCAACAGCAAGCCGGGGCTATTAATGGTCGGAGGCTTAACCCAACCCGGGCTTCGAACTCATGACCTCTCGGTCAGTAGTGATTTATAGCAGCTGATTACTAGCCAGCTGCGCCACAGCCCGGCCGGTATTCAGTGGTAATCAACACAAACAGACTTGCAGATGACAGACGAACACAGGACTGTTCTGTTCTCCAACAAAACTTGACTCGAACTCTAGGCAGACAGAACTCAACTGAACTGATGCAATCATTATTCACAGACACTTGTGTCTGGATACTCCCTAGTTC